>NC_053159.1:160391252-160583752 GCF_016835505.1 Polypterus senegalus
CCAGACCCTTATTACTATAAGACTTAATAATCCAAAAATAGAGCCGAAGGACTAAAGTATTAACTAATGCCACAGCACTGGAACAGTTCAATATCAAAACTGAAGTTTTTGTAGGGCCTCACCCCCTTAGTTTCGTAAAGGTATATAAAACACAGAACTAATAATTACATGAACAAAGTATAATAAGAAAACGCAACACATAAACAAAGCAATACTATATAAATGAAAAGAAAACACAAACAGAATGTTTGTGCCATATATAAATGATAAAGAAAAAATAAAAGCAATGACAAATAATAGGGATGAGTACCTGGGTATTTTTTGAAAGAAAGGAATTGGATACTAGAGGTGACAGCACCTGCTCACACTGCAAGACATTTTTAATAGCTATAAAATTCCTTAAAATATCCTCAATATTTCAGATGTCTTTTACTGTATATACTCGCATATAAGTCAGGTCTTGAAACCCGAAAAATCAAATCAGACCCCGACTTATGCGCCCGTTTTTACATCTTGTTGCCTCCTCCAATCTTACACCAGTTTCTCAGGCACATCGAATTTTGTTGCAGCAGCACAGTTACCAATTTCTTTTGCCACTTCAACAACTTTAAAAACAGCTCCATATTTTCTTCTGATCGAACGCTCCATTGTAGATAAGGGATGCTCTTACGATAAAGGTGTATAAGGGTGTGAGACACAAAAAACACAAAACAGTACAAACGTCGCTTCAGAATAGTGGTCACGTAGGCACAATACATAGAAAAAAAAAGGCTGTGCGCTCCATGGTTACTCTCTCAGGTGGGTGTTAGCATATCATAATCTCATTGGGCAATAACGTGAGTTTTCCGCATTTGACTTACAGTGCATCCGGAAAGTATTCACAGCGCATCACTTTTTCCACATTTTGTTATGTTACAGCCTTATTCCAAAATAGATTGAATTAATTTTTTTCCTCAGAATTCTACACACAATACCCCATAATGACAACGTGAAAAAAGTTTACTTGAGGTTTTTTTTTAAATTTATTAAAAATAAAAAAACTGAAAAATCGCATGTACATAAGTATTCACAGCCTTTGCTCAATACTTTGTCGATGCACCTTTGGCAGCAATTACAGCCTCAGGTCTTTTTGACTATGATGCCACAAGCTTGGCACACCTATCCTTGGCCAGTTTCGGCCATTCCTGTTTGCAGCACCTCTCAAGCTCCATCAGGTTGGATGGGAAACGTCGGTGCACAGCCATTTTAAGATCTCTCCAGAGATGTTCAATCGGATTCAAGTCTTGGCTCTGGCTGGGCCACTCAAGGACATTCACAGAGTTGTCCTGAAGCCACTCCTTTGATATCTTGGCTGTGTGCTTAGGGTCGTTGTCCTGCTGAAAGATGAACTGTCGCCCCAGTCTGAGGTCAAGAGCGCTCTGGAGCAGGTTTTCATCCAGGATGTCTCTGTACATTACTGCAGTCATCTTTCCCTTTATCCTGACTAGTCTCCCAGTTCCTGTCGCTAAAAGCATCCCCACAGCATGATGCTGCCACCACTGTAGGGATGGTATTGGCCTGGTATTGAGCGGTGCCTGGTTTCCTCCAAACATGATGCCTGGCATTCACACCAAAGAGTTCAATCTTTGTCTCATCAGACCAGAGAATTTTGTTTCTCATGGTCTGAGAGTCCTTCAGGTGCCTTTTGGCAAACACCAGGCGGGCTGCCATGTGCCTTTTACTAAGGAGTGGCTTCCGTCTGACCACACTATCATAAAGGCCTGATTGGTGGATTGCTGCAGAGATGGTTGTCTTTCTGGAAGGTTCTCCTCTCTCCACAGAGGACCTCTGGAGCTCTGACAGAGTGACCATCGGGTTCTTGGTCACCTCCCTGACTAAGGCCCTTCTCCCCTGATCGCTCAGTTTAGATGGCCGGCCAGCTCTAGGAAGAGTCCTGGTGGTTTCGAACTTCTTCCACTTACGGATGATGGAGGCCACTGTGCTCATTGGGACCTTCAAAGCAGCAGAAATTTTTCTGTAACCTTCCCCAGATTTGTGCTTCTCCACAATCCTGTCTCGGAGGTCTACAGACAATTCCTTTGACTTTAGGCTTGGTTTGTGCTCTGACATAAACTGTCAACTGTGGGACCTTCTATAGACAGGTGTGTGCCTTTCCAAATCATGTCCAATCAACTGGATTTACCACAGGTGGACTCCAATGAAGCTACAGAAACATCTCAAGGATGATCATGGGAAACAGGATGCACTTGAGCTCAATTTGGAGCTTCATGGCAAAGGCTGTGAATGCTTATGTACATGTGCTTTCTCAATTTTTTCATTTTTAATAAATTTACAAAAACCTTAAGTAAACTTTATTCCTGTTGTCATTATGGGGTGTTGTGTGTAGAATTCTGAGAAAAAAAAAGAATTTAATCCATTTTGGAATAAGGCTGTAACATAACAAAATGTGGAAAAAGTGATGTGCTGTGAATACTTTCCGAATGCACTGTATATGACAGACATTATAAAATACTGGAAACTATATGGTAAAATCAAGTCCCGACTTACCTGTGGGAGAACTTAAACGCGAGTATATATGGTAATTAACCTATCATAGCATCAATGAACCTGGCTAATCTAATTCAGGGTTACAGGTTTCTTTTTATCAAAAATATTGAAAAAGGTCCATCCATACTATTCAATTCTATTACACTAAAAGAAGCTGGAGTTCATGGAGTAGTGTTTAGATGGGTGTAGAATTGGCTAAAGCATAGAAAGTAGAGGGTTAAGGTGTGACGAACCTTATCAGAACTGAGTGATATGAAGTATGATGTCCCTCAGGCATCAATGCTGGGGCAGCTGCTACTCTTAAAATATATAAATGATTTTGATAGGAATATAAATAACAAGATGTTTAAGTATGAAGATGATACCAAGATAGGAGGATTAGCAGGTAATCAAGAATCCGTTGAATCATTGCAGAGGGACTTGGACAGCATACAGGAAAAAGAAAAGTCCTGCTTATGACAAGGACCTAGGAGTCATAGTGTACTTGTCACTGTCTACATCCACACAGTGCACAGAAGCCATTATCAGAAGCCAATGGAGGTTATGCTTAATCTTTATAACACACTGGTGTGTCCTCATCTGGAGTACTTTATACAGTTTTTATCTCTGTGGTACAAAAATAAACATACAGTAGCAATGCTAAAAAGAGTTCAGAGAAGACAGATTAGGCTGATTCCAGGACTGCAATTCATGAGTCATGAGGAAATATTGAGTTTAAAATTTTCAGTTGAAGCAAATGGAGATTAAAGGGGACATGATTGAAGCGTTTAAAATTATGAAAGGAATTAGTAAAGTGGAATCTGTCTGTTACTCTAAAATGAGTTCAACAAGAACATGGGAACACAGTTGGAAACTTGTTATGGGTAAATTTTGCAAAGACATTAGGATGATATTCTTCACACAGAGGACTACTGTACAGACACATGGAATAAACTACCAAGTAGTGTGATAGACATCTATCCATCCATCCATTTTCCTACCTGCTGAATCCGAACACAGGGTCACAGGGGTCTGCTGGAGCCAATCCCAGCCAACACAGGGCACAAGGCAGGAATCCAATCTCGGGTAGGGCGCCAACCCACCGCAGGTGTGGTAGACAGTAGGACTTTAGTAGTATTTTTAGAACTCAACTTGATGTTATTTTGAAGGATTTAGGCAGTGTCACACACGTGCGCATGGGAGACAGTTTGCAGGATTAAAATTTCTCAGTTGGACCATGGGTTGGTGCTGTCACCTGATCCATTCTCCTTTTGTCCCTATGCAAACCAGCCAAAGACCTTGCCTCTGAATGACATCACCATCAGTCCAGCCCCTGTTGACGTCACTTCTGACACACTTTGCTAACATCGTTTCTGGTACCCAGAACCCGTCTTCTTGTCACATCAGTTTCTGTTCTGGCCTTCCTGACTCCACCTCTTCCTCTGTTTAGTCATATTTATGAACAGCTTTCAACATGTTAGTTCTGCTTTGGACTGCCTGTAAAGACGTGCTTATTTTTTTCAACAGCTGTTTTCAAATATGTGGGGTGGCCATCCCCAAATCTCTCGTCCGTATTACAGTAGGTAGTATTAGCCAGTGTTATCTGGTTGAATGGCCTGTTCTTGTCATTTTTTTTTTCTAATTTAGAAACACACCTAACAGAATGCAAAACAAGACCCAGATGTGCATGGAGTGTCAGTCCATCAAATATCATAACGGGCAAATTTACAGCTGAATCCAAACATCTTTACAGAGTGATTGGAAAACCAGAAAACCCCACACAGACACCATAACAATATGCACTCAGTGACAAAGGTGAAATTTGATACTAGGAATTGGTTTTAAATTAGAGAACATCTTTGGGGCTTTGTGACAGCTATACACAGGAGACATCAAAGATTTGGGGCAGACACCCGTATAATATGCCCTGGCTGTAAATGGGCATATTTCGTTGAGTTGTGCTCGGTACAAAGTCCAAAACAGAACTGATTTAGATGTGTAAAGATGGCAGCAGCTTTAAAGGCCGATACCGGAAGTGACATCATCTGGACTGGATGTAACATCTTCATGGGCGCCGGAACTGTGTGAGATTTCCCGTGAATGGTCTACAGAGGATCGACAGAGAACGTCAGTGCACCTCGCCACCCCCTGGTCTGGCGTGGAACTACCATTATTCAGGCCTTTTAGCTGCCTTCCATATGCGCTTGGGTGACAGCTTGTATAGCTTTTCCTCACATTAGTTCATTTTTTTTGGGACTCTATTATGACAACAAAAGGGTGCCAATGAGTGCCTTTAGCACTCAGGACTATTATAAGGAGATCCATGTGGAACTGATTTGCTGCTGCTGAATAACTGGGGCTACTGATAGCACATGAAAGAGGGTGGATTGGGCAGACTGGACTAACTTCCCATCCATCATCATTGGCAGCATTGGATTATTTATAAGAAGCAGAACAGTTTGAAAGACTGCAGACCAGAAAGTGGCATTGTCGTGTTCTGTGAGATGCTTTGTAATGCCAATAACCTTAATAAAGACTTAATACATCAGAGATACAAGGACATTAGCATGTTATAAATTTAGGAACAATTGGAAACAATGTTAAATACACTAAGGATGTTATGTTTTGGGCGGCACGGTGGCGCAGTGGTAGCGCTGCTGCCTCGCAGTTAGGAGACCTGGGTTCGCTTCCCGGGTCCTCCCTGCGTGGAGTTTGCATGTTCTCCCCGTGTCTGCGTGGGTTTCCTCCGGGCGCTCCGGTTTCCTCCTACAATCCAAAGACATGCAGGTTAGGTGGATTGGCGATTCTAAATTGGCCCTAGTGTGTGCTTGGTGTGTGGGTGTGTTTGTATGTGTCCTACGGTGGGTTGGCACCCTGCCCTGGATTGGTTCCTGCCTTGTGCCCTGTGTTGGCTGGGATTGGCTCCAGCAGACCCCCGTGACCCTGTATTCGGATTCAGCGGATCAGAAAATGGATGGATGTTATGTTTTACTTTTGTGGTATAAATGTTGAGTTTTTTTTCACATTAATTTTAACTATTTCCAATAAAATTTAACTAAATTAAAGGTCCTGTGGAGGAATGAGGATCATAATCTATACTACATATTTGAACACTGTTGTATTAGAGCTTCCAGTTTTCTGGAAAATGGTGATTACGTTCTCTGTCTTTAAAGTTACATGCTTGACATACTGAACACGGAGTGACTATTTGAAAAATAATAACTGTGCTATCTTTCAATTAAGAAGTGATTTTAGAATGGATAGGCTGCTGGAGTTATATCTTTTATCCCTGGCTGTTTGCTGACCCTTAGGGTTAGTGCTAATCGCCTGCACAGACACTAATCATCTCCCATATGTGGACCCTGATAAGTTGTGGCACATACTTGAACAGAAGAAGGCTGGAGCTGACGATCCAGTTATCACACCAGGTGGCTTCAAGGGCCTCCGTGTCTTTTTCTCGTATTTAAAGGTTCTATCAACGACTCTTAGGTTTTACCTTTTATCTCCCTGTTGACATCAGACCATGAATTGCCTATCTCTTGAAATGTGGGGGGAAAACAGTACAAATTTGATTCAGGTTTGAACAAGAAGTAGCAATGTCTATGGGTAAATGATGTCTGGAGATTTTCAGTGGGGTCTTAGAAAGAAAAGTGGATGTTTTACTGGTAATGTCATTAACACGTGGGATAGCCTTTTAAGAGGATTTGCTGGTGGGCTTCTTAATACCTTTCCAAAAAACTATCAGCAGTGATGTTTGCTTTGCATAAGTATTTTATTACGTCGGTTCTCCTTTGCAAAGGCTTACACCAAATATACTTTGATTTGGTCATATTAAACAGGTTCACAAATATATTCTTCCCTAACAGGCATGATTGTGTGCTTGTGTAATTAAATATTAGCAGCTGGATGACCGGCTCTTGTCATACTAGTCTCATTGTTATACTTATCGCCCAGATGCTATTTGTTTCTTGTGTTAAGCTCAGTAAAATATGCAGAAATGTATTTGCAAAATTGGTCGGTTATGAGAAGCAGCTGTTAGGCTTTTCCAACAATAAGACAATAACGAAGTATTAAACAAAAGATTTATACCTGTTCTAAGGGGCTTGCTACATTTGTTAAACTGTAATAAAAAGGATGTTATGCATACCAAACTTGAGGAGCTATCCTTTAACCTTAATTTAATTGTGCATTGTGAGCAATGTCTTAATATGGAAATGAATTACCTGTTTATTTATGCTTTTCAAGATTCAGGTTTATTTTTCTATTTGTAACAAGCCTAATGTAATTGTTATTTTGTTTTCCCATCTTGGTAAAAGAAAACAAAGCATTAAATAAGAACAAGGAATGTCAGCAATAAAGCAAAAGGGCAGCGCCATTATAACAGCCATTCATTTTCTTAGCATGCATAGTCCTATAGGTTTGAGGGAAGCCAGAGCCCGGGCAGGATGCCAGTCTATTACAGATCACATTCACTTATCCAACCTTCTTATTCAGTTCAGGGTTGTGTGAAACTGAACAATCGGCAGGGCTGGTCAGAGTCTTTGGAGTGGTGGCAGTCCATGACTTGGCACATTCACGCGCACACACTCACACTCACCCTTATTGAGTCTGCTTAGAGCTGCCAACTAACCTCAGTGGCATATCTTTGAGATTTGTATGGAAATTGTAATAGCCAGAAAATCCACATGGACACTGTTGTGGTGTGACATTTCGCATAGAAGCTGATAAATATTTTGTATGTATTTATTTGAAACTTATGCAAAGCAATGTAATATTACTGTTACATTAGTGAGAAGCATTCATGTTTACCCCTTAGGACTAAGTCGGGATAGTGAATTTTACGACATGGTTGGGGGAAGTGCAACAAACCAGTTTGATAAGTGATTTTCTGCTGGACTCTCTCAGTCAACCCCCATAGGAAAGCCAGACTGCCTAGCTGGCAAGCTTCACCTTAACACATGGTTTTTATGGCAGGTGTGAAGGTATTCTATGCACCTTTGGTCTGAAGTATGGCTGTTTGGAATTTCCTGGTATCAGAAGCCTTTAAGTACCATGATGCCCTATTGGCTCTAGGGGTTGGACAGAAATCTATAAATTTGCTTGCTCTCTCTGACCAACTGATGAAAGACCATCTCACACAACATGAACTGAAAAGGACAACAAAATAAAGAGCACAGCTCGGCAGCCATATTGAGACAGGCATGATGTGGCCTGTTCTGAAGAAAGCTGACCAAAAATGAGGACTTAAGTAGAGACATTTTAAGTAACTAACAACCCTGTGTGCCACCTGAAACTACACATCAGCATTTATCAGTACTTTGCATATTGTTATTATTTATGAATATTATCAATAACACATTATTTAAATTGTATCTTAACTCCAGCTTCTCTTTAATAACCTAATTGCCTGAGGTTATAAATGTAAAAGGAAAGGTGGGGAGAGGTTATATGGTACAATACTTTATAAACAGTGGTAAGTCTGTGAGATTTGGGACATGTTAATAATACAAAAGGGGAAAGTAGAGTGATATATTACTCTACCAAGACAAAAAAGACACTGGGATAGTGAATGGGCTTCTGTTCCTATACATCAGCAGCACTATCTACTGCCCAATTAAACTGCCACATTTGAACAAAGACAATGTACATAATATAAGTAAAAGGTATATCCTTCAGCTCTCAAGGTGCGAACATTTAAAGATGCTCTTGTGTCTTCAGTGCAGCCACTGGCAAAACACAAAATGCCTGGTGCAATAGTGAAGGTTTAGACCCCTCCCTGAAATAAAACATTTACAATAGAACCCCAATTTCATGTTCCCAAATTTATTATTTTTCCACATTAAACATTACTTTGGATGTTGTTTTTGAGTATAAAACAACCATTGTCTGAAAAAGTGCAAGTCTTTTAAGGCTACATTCACACAGCAGCTAAAAGTAACTGTATCCTTGACTGTTCAAAATAATTTTGCAGGATTTTTATCCCGGATAAGCCCCACATGTGCAAAATGAGTATAACAGTTTTGTCAGACAGACGCAAGTTGCTGCTCTGCTTTATGTCATTTCAGTGCAGAATGTCTGCAAATTCATTAGAAAGAGAAACAGAAATCGAAAGACCAGAGCTGTTGGCTTGTGCACATTTATTACTTCCGGTGTTCTGTACATAGAAACAAGTGGCCCAAAGGACTGGTGAGAGCACCGTGGGACAGGTTTAGATGCAAACAATGGTTAAAAGACTAACGTAAATCCTTTCTGAAAGGTTTTGATTCTATATCTTTTATTTTTTTTTGGTAATCAAACTTCAACAAAAACATCAGAGCTGTATCACATATAAGTGAAGTAATGGAGCTACAGTGTAGAATGTAGCCTTTTTTGGGGTTCAAAAACCAAACTCAAGGTTGTACGTGTGCTTTAACACAGTTACTATCAACAACACAGTGGCGTTCATTTATTCATCCACCTAAAATGAGAATTCCAAAAATTAAATACATTGAATTGGGACACTACAAACTTGATATTAACTATTAATCTTAATTAAAAAATTGCAGTAAATATTTGAAAAAACCCTTAAACATAGAGAAACCCAGGCCAGTACTAATGGGATTCTGAGAAATCTCTGACAGTTACTTACATTTAATACTTTTCTATCATTAGAAAAATGCTACATGAGTATTCAAATGCATTTCAGACTTACCTGCCTCTCTGCTGAATTCAGTAACTATTCAAACAAATGTCTTTTTAGACATCAAATTAATCTAAACCCATGCTGTGCCTGGCCAGTTTGTGTGAAAAATAATACAGAGTTAATGTATGAAACATTTTGAGAACTCAACGTTATTTATTTAGTCATTTCCATGCAGATACTCAAATTGTTATTTCTACCTGGTCTGGGACGTCCAGTTTGCTCGGCACATGTTTAATAATACGCTCATGGTCATCTACAATGGGAAGAGCAAGGCAAGGAGAGCAAGTAGAGGAAGCCTCTTCTGTTGACCTCTCTGAGATACTCGATTTGCAGGATGAATGGTAATCTCTGGTTGTGGCATTCAGTGGTAGCATTTCGCCAATTCTATCTTCCACTGGTGATTTAAGTATAGATGGTATCTTAGGTACAGCTTGGCAATACCTTGATGGGCCAGTTGCTTGAGTGAAACAGTTGCTTAGTTAATTTTTCTTTTCCTTATCATGATGTAACAGTTTGTTGTATATTACCATGGCTGTCAACCTGTCCGTTGCCCGTAGCATCCTGCAGCTTCACGCATTTTTGTTTAACCTAAAAATGAGCAAATACTTTTTCTGTTTTCAAAAATTAAATATATATTTTTGTAGCTGGCTTTGTGGAGGTCTGACAAGGAGGCCCTTTGGTTCTGGAGGCCTCTCCACCTTGCAGGGCTGCAGGGGCATCTGCTACGCCACTGAGCGTGTCCTTATTTGGAAAAGTTGCACTTTGGTGGATTCAGATCAAATGCTACCAAATCAGAAAAATGTGTTTGCTCTGTAATATGATCCATATCCACCTTCAGCGAGCCAGATGGGTTGTATGTATAGGGTGGTCCAGATCTAATTATGCAATTTTCATTACGCTATAACTTATTAAGTTAATTACATAAAAAATCACCCGAAAAATCCTGGACCATCGAGAAATGTGCGAACTGACGACATGAAGAACCGTCTTTGCGCCGAGCTGGAATCATCCCCGCATAAATCAAAGTCATCCAGACAATCTAGATCTGCATAATTAGATCTGGACCACCCTATACACTATGTCACATCTAATACACCGTTGAATTCTATAACAGGCCACTGATTTAATACTAAAGATTGCCCACATTTTTATTTGATAAGTCAATATGGCCTGTTTTTTATGGAATACTGGCAAATTTAAATTACTTATTTATTAAAAAAGAATGAAAGAGGCACATAGAATGGAGGTGTAGGGGTCAGAGCTGCTACCTGGAATTGAATCTTGGGCTGTGTGATGTTTGTGTGGAGTTTGAATAGCATCCCTTTTTGTGTGTGCTGGTTTGTACTCCTGTTTTTCTCCTAAATAAGTGTGCGTTAGTTTATCTGGCAACTTCAAACTGGCCTTGTATGAGTGAGAGTTCATGGGTATATAAGTTATTATATATTGAGACAGACGGCTGGTGTCCATGCCCGGCCAGGATGCCCCTTTGCTGTATATTCAGGGGGCGCAGCCCTGGACTCTGTAATACCTCCCCCTGGGTTGGAGAGGTGCCTCGGTTTCCTGCAGGGCTTCATGGGAATTGGAGTTGGGTGCAGCCCTCTTGGGGACCCCAGGGGGTGCTGCAGCTGGGACTTCTGAGCCCGTATGGGCAGTGTATTCGCTAGACCCGGAAGTGCATCCGGAACTCGGCAGTCAACCACCTGTAACACTTCCGGGTAGAATATAAAAGGAGCCAGCAGCCACCACTCGATGGCCAGAGTCGGGAGGAGGAGGACAAAACTTGGAGGAGAAGTAGTGGTGCAAAAAAGGAGTGTGATGTGCTTTATTTTGTGTGTTTTGGAACTGTGTTGTTCCTGTGGAGATCACGGGGAAGACGTGCCCGACAGGTGATGGAAAATAAAAGTTCTTTGTTTTTACAAGTGCCTCCAGTGTGAGTCTATGTCGGGTCAGGTGCCTATATAGCACCTTTTACAATATTAACATTAATTATATTAATATTGCAGTATATATTAGCACTCTTCCAGCCCTAGTTCCTGCCTTGTCCTCAAAGTTGCTGGAATAGGTACCAGCCTTCAAGACCCTGATATGAAGGAAAAAATAGGCACTTTTTTAGATAACATGATTTGCTTCTTATAAGCATGTATATGTAACAATATTAATTTTATAAAGTTGACATTCCTATCTCAAGCTGCCCCCCAATTCTGATATCTGTATTCAAGTCCCACACACTCTCCAGAGAGTAAACAGCAAGCTGTCATCTAGAGATGCTAAAGCAATATACCACATATATGAGTATATATATGAAGTGTCCTTTGTGGATTCTGTGCTATTTAAAAGACTTCAAACTGGACTCCTTTTAATGCTGCAATGTTCATACTTTATTTGAAACTTTGAGAAGGTCGGGAAGGGCAGGAAAACTTCAGGGCTCAGGAAGCCTGTGTTAAATAGTAACACAGCTGAACATATATACTCAGTGCTTCACAGCAAGAAAGCGCTCCCTCAGCAGGACTCCGTCAGGTCATCTTTGGAATGGGACTTGCGGTTCTCCGGAAGCTGACCTCTCACACAACCTGATAAGACCTGAAAGAGAGAAGCCTTCAAAGACGAGTCCTTTTCTTAGACACTACAAAAGGAAGCAATCCAAAATAGGTGGTAGCATCTGTGAAAGGTTGTAATTCTCCGGAGAAGCTGAAGGTCCAGAAATTTTAGAGACTCTGCAGTTTTGATTCCAATCATAACTTGAGTTACTACCAGGCTAAAATAGCAGAGCTTCCTTTGGGAGAACCTTAATTAGCCCAATTATTTGGCCTGTGCAGTTAAGTGTGTGTGTGTGTATATATATATATATATATATTGTGCACTTTGACCCGGACACACACAGACGGACAACATATTTACAAATTTAACGTGCTCACAAACCCCAGTGCCTCTTGCACCGATTCCCCCAATGTCCAGGCCACACAGTCCTGTGCCTCTTTTCCTTCTGGCCGCCTCCAGTCCTCACTCCAGCTCCGTCCTCTTCCACCCGACTTCCACTAATGACTGGAGGGAGGCGGCCCCTTTTATAGGAACCCGGATGGGTTCCAGCTGCTTCCCGGCAATCTCCCGCGGACACACCCCCGTGTGGTGTGGCGTAAGTGCCGGGCTCCCGGGATAATAAGGCACTGGGGCGCCACCTGGCGGTGGCAACAGGCCACTACAGGGCTGGGCTTCCAAGCCCTCTACCCGAGGCCTCTAGCATAACCAGGACGGACGCTCCCTCTCGGTCTGGAGGAGGTACAAGCCGCTAGCGAGGACACGTGGGTCCGAACAGCACTTCCCGAAAGGGCAGCACGTCCCCAGAGAGGGTCCTACTATGTCCGCAGGGTCCAACACGGCACCCTGGGACATCTCCGTTCGGCACCCCCTCCGACACAAACGTGCCCCTCTGGTCTGTGCCGCTCTCGCCCCCGCTGTCCCCACCGGCTGGGTCACCTTAGGCCTCCTGGCGTGGAGCCCTCCCGTGGAGCCGCAGGTTCCATGCCTGTCTTTTCGCTGTCCGCGGGCCCGCTCTCGCAGGCGGCTCGCCCAGCCGCCCAGGGGATTCCCTCTGCCCTTGCAGAGGATGGCCCTTCTCCGGCGCCGCCCCAGCGAGGCGCCCCTTCCTATCGGAGGTCCCGGCATTCACCCCTTGGTTCCTCCTTCTTCTCTTGGACGCCTTGACGGTCTGGGTCTCAGCATGGCAACAGCTCAAATCCAGTCCCGTCTGCGTCCCTGCAGAGCGACAGGAGACTGCCGCGGGCTTGGAGCGCAGGGCGCTAGGACCCAGGACACTCATCAGCCCCTGTCCTGCCAGCACCTGCGTGCTCGCTCTCCTCGCCCGATCGGCCGTCTGCACCGCTGCGTCCGCTGTAGGGGGATCGCTTACTTGAAGTCGGTCCTCCTTAAATAAGTCGCGACCATGTTCGGCAGATCCCCCTTTCTGCTTTACGGAGACGATACTACTCACCTTCCCCGTGGTGTCCCGATTGCCAAAGGCTACAGTGTCGCACCGATCCTCCGTCAAACGCGGCGTCTCTCCCGACGCGACCGCCTTCCCCCTCAGCTTCTCCAAACGGAGCACGAGATCACCCAGCACCTGCTCCAAGGACGACTCGGCGGGCCGAAGAGATTCCTCCGGCTCACACCGGGCCGCTGGTGGAAACAATGAGACAGATGCCGGTGAGCTTACCTGTCCATCAGCTCCACTCGACGCCTGCCTCCTGTGGGCCACTCCCTCCAGCCCAATCAGGTCCCTTCTAGGCACGAGACTGGTGTTCCTTGGTCCCGCCTCCATCCAATCATTGGCGGGCACACAAGACACACCAGCCAATCCCGTGCCTGTCAGCGGGCGGGACATCCGGCCCGCGGCCATCTTGTCTCCCCTGCTCTGGGTGCGGTGACATGCCTCCTTGCAGCTTTGCAGCTGCGGCGATTCTTCAACCGCAGCGGCTCCGATTTCGCAGCCTCCTCTGTTGCCAAAGTCGCGCTGTCGACAGCCCGTGGCCCGGCATGCTCCTGCCACGTACGCGGATCTGATCATCCCTCCCTGTAGAAAAGGTAAGTGCGACCCCGAACGGCCGATTACTGCAGGGCAGGGCACCTACCTCCCGGATCCCGTCATGCCGAGGCCCCTGCCTCGGTGTGGCCTTCTGCGTCACAACGCCGGCCTGGCTGTCTGTCCTGACAGCGCGACCCACGGAGCCCGCTGCACTCTGGCAACGACTGTTCTTCCTCCGCACCCAGGGATGGCCATTCTGCGGTCCGGCGACAGTCTCTGGGGCGAACCACTCCCGCAGGGTTGTGCACGGGCCGCTCCTGCGGCCAGTGTGTGGGGTCCGCTGCTGCGCCGGGCCGTTCACAGACTTTTGTTTGAAAGGAAATGCAGGTCCCCGTCTTGTACCAGACGGCCCATCCTGCCGGCTACGCCACTGTGAACTTTGACCCGGACACAGACGGACAACATAGTTTCACCCAACACACCGTATTTTTACAATATTTACAAATTTAACGTGCTCACAAACCCCAGTGCCTCTTGCACCGATTCCCCCAATGTCCAGGCCACACAGTCCTATGCCTCTTTTCCTCCTGGCCGCCTCCAGTCCTCACTCCAGCTCCGTCCTCTTCCACCCGACTTCCACTAATGACTGGAGGGAGACGGCCCCTTTTATAGGAACCCGAATGGGTTCCAGCTGCTTCCCGGCAATCTCCCACGGACACACCCCGTGTGGCGGAAGTGCCGGCTGCGCACCCGGAAGCCGTCTGGGTGTCCCCTGTCATCTTCCCCCCGGCACTTCCTGGTGTGGCAGAAGTGCCGGGCTCCCGGGATAATAAGGCACTGGGGCGCCGCCTGGCGGTGGCCACAGGCCCCTACAGGGCTGGGCTTCCAAGCCCTCTATCCGAGGCCTCCAGCATAACCAGGACGGACGCCCCCTATAGGTCTGGAGGAGGCACAAGCCTTCCTCTGGTCCTCTTGGGCGTCAATATATATATATATATATATATATATATGTGTATATATATATAAAATATACACACATTGCTGGTCAAAAATTTATAACATGTCCATTTTTAAAATTTCTATTAAAATGTAAGCACTTTTTGAAAGTGTTTAAATGGTACACAGGTAAGAGATTAAAAGAGTAGTCATAGAAGGCTTATTAGGTGCATTCACATTCAACCTTCTGTGATAGTCATGTCTGTCCATCTGTCCATTCAAATTTAACAACTCAGCTTGTAATGAACTGATTTTGTTGAAATTTAGCATACTTATTCGTCAAGAAAATTATTCAAGATAAGTATATTTTTATTGAGATATCTCAAATACAGCATGTTGTAAACATTTTTGAAGATTTGAAATCTCCCATTGAAAAGATCTGGATAATTTGCAAACTTGTCTTAAAACAAAGGAACATTCTGTGTGACTTCAGCTACAAATTAGTGTACTGTTTTAGTTTTACTTTGGCAGTGATAATTTCAACTTGTATATTTTTTATATTATTTTTTCTGTATTTGTTTGACAGACATTCCTGATGAAAAAATAATGAAATTCCCTGCAGTGGTGGAAACTGCATACATACATACATATATACTTATCAGGACATTGTATGACCAAGTATAACCAAATGAGAATGGTATGATATTACATGTTTTTAATTAATTTAATTTAATAATAATGATTATCTTTATTCATTCAATATGGTTGTAAGGATATAGTTTATTTATCTATCACCATATAATGTATGTACCATTCCCTGCTATACCAGAATGCAGGGGGCGGTCTCGCTATATGCTACCAGTCTGTCTTCTGCCACCACACCATCCTGTGTTCATCTCTCCGGCTCCGTAACGTTTTGTGCAAACCACAGACACAGCAGCTCACTTCTCCTGCTCCGTGTAATCAAAATGGGTAAGTGATATGATATCCATGTTTGTAAAAAGAAAAATATAAGTCAAAATTAAGGAATGTGGAAATACGTGAAAGATAGTTAAGAGACGCTTTATGCTACAGTGACTAAATGTGTAATATTTCCTTCATACTAAAAATAACCTCACGGCCGTATCATCTAAAGATAATAATGACTCGGTATTTCTCTAACACTAATTTATCAGCAAAGCGCCACAATGATCCACTATCTATCATTCAGATGCAGACAATAATTTTAGCATGAGACCGATATTAAATTTCCATTATATGTTCCATGTATACGACATTTGAAGTACAATTAGCCACAGACCCTCCACATCCAAATAATTAAAATTAGCACATGAATTTTTTCATCACTTAAGTAGTAATCTGCTGTCTACTAAAGCACTTTCAGGCACATGATATTGTAAAATGGTATAAAAAACATTTTATGTACAGTGCACTACTAGTACACATAATTACATTATATTATCACTGATATTTTGGAATATGGCTCACGGCTACAAAAAGATGAAACATTGTGATAAGAAACTATAATGAAATGACTAGAAAATTTAAAAATGCCCCAACTTTCAAACCAGCTAAGCAAGTTTCCAAACGTGCCTGAATGTCACACCGTTTTCTTACTTGTTAATTAATGTTGTGAATAGTAATACACATAAACTTAAGGCAAAGCTCCATACATGTATTTAACTCTAACACTATTGTCTCGAAGCCCCCATATCAAGCAATACAAATACATGCACTCTCATTGTTACACCCTGCTAATTAGCAATCAGATTTGAACTGTAATCACAGTTTTGAATCAGTAAAGACCATACACAGTATTATAAATTCCAGATGGTAAAATTTTCTCACAGATTTTTAGGAGCTAAACAATGACGTTTGAGACACAATGAAGGCAAATTAAAAAATATTCTTTAATATTTCAAACTAGGCTTACATCAAAATTAGCATTAAGTACTAATTTGAAACTTAAACATGTATTAAAGCACAGACAATTCTTGAACAGTCAGACACACTCACAATCCTGGAAACCTCAGACAACTGGCTGCTCATCCTCTTCTGGATATCCATCCATTATCCAACCCTCTATATCCTAACTACAGGGTCACGGGGGTCTGTTGGAGCCAATCCCATCCAACACAGGGCGCACGGCAGGAAACAAACCCTGGGCAGGGCACCAGCCCACCACAGGGCATGCACACACACACCAGGGACAATTTAGAATCACCAATGCACCTAACCTGCATGTCTTTGGACTGTGGGAGGAAACCCACACAGATACGGGGAAAACAGGTAAACTCCACGCAGGGAGGACCTGGTAAGCGAACCCGAATCTCCTAACTGCGAGGCAGCAGCGCTACCCACTGCGCCACCGTGCCGTAAAGAAATCAGAAACACTACAATGCAGTTAAAGAAAAATATTGGTATTGGAGAAATTTTAGTTTTTTTCCAGAAATTTAAGAGTAAGAGAACCGTTGAGATCGAGCTAACAACTAAATGACAAAATTAACTTAAAGTGATTAGGAAATAAGAAAACCATGGTTAGAGTTGGTTCCTACCTTAAGCCTGATGCTGTAGTAAGCCTCAGTACTCATGACAGTGACCTGGGTTGGTAATGAATGGATGGATGACTTATGGATAAATTCATTGCCCAATAAAATATGCTAGTAATTTTATTCACAACCATTACTGGCTATTGTTTAGACCATATGAACCAATTACATCTTTCAGGACTGCAGAAAAGAAATACTTCTCTGAGATCTTGCCATGGACCCTCCAAGTCGCATCCTGTCTGACTGTGATGCAACACACCTGATTACAATGCTAGGCAGCAGTGATGATGTGATAGTCACATGATGGAGGGGGCGGAGAGTAAAAGGGTGCTGGGCTTAGACATTTTGTGTGTGTGTGTGTGCATCACTCTTTATTAAATTCATTTTTGGAATTCAGTGCTCAGGATTTTTGCCAAGCTTGAGTCTACCGACTTCACTCTGTGTAATTATCTCCTTGTTTCATGACAGTTTCTTTGTCCAACAGACATTAAAGAATTGCTTTACTTTCTCTCATCAGTATCTGCAATGGAACCTGACCATTAGTTGATTGCTAACACAAAATGCATTAGTTTTGCTTTGCAAGTCACTGACTGAAAGTTTTGGAGCACCACTCTTTGAATGTATAGCCTGCCAGTGCCAGCATGACAGTACACTAGGCTAAATTTATGTAAAAATGAGAGTGTGCTGAATCAGATTTTTATAGGCGCATGATGCCGTAAAAAAGTAACAAGATACTGCCAAGAATAATCTCGCAGAACCTGAATTCTAGTTTTGATAAATCCACTTGATCTTAAGTTATTATCATTGCTACTTGACTGAAAGATCTGGCTTCATGTATCCAGCATCCTGGCTTTGAATTCTGAAGCGGGTCATTGTCTTTGTGGAGTTTTCACCTTTTGTCCATGTCTGAGTGGGTTTTCATACAATTGTTTTCGATCCACATTCTCAAACGCATACTTGTCATGTTGACTGGCAATTCTAAATGGAGAGCATATGCAGGAATGGATTGAAAACTTGACCAGGACTGTTGCCTACTTTTGATACCAATGCTGGTGGGATAGGCTTGGGTGACCTTGTGACACTCAGTGTAGTGGCAAGGTTGGCACCAGACTAAACAGTGGGCATCTTGTAGTTTGGGATCGACCGGGATCAGACTTAAGAGAAGTCAGACATGGAGTCATAGACACAAAAATGTGGTATTTTCCTAAACAAAAGTGGGATTTATTTAGAGGTGCACACACAAAAAAAAATAATGTCCTAATCAAAAATCGTGAATCGTGAATGATATTTATTCAAATTGCTTATTATGGATTTTAATTTCCACATTAACTGTGATTTTTATGGATTATTTGTTTATTTATTGAAGACAATGATGAAGCAATACACTATTTATTTGGACACTGTTTGTTTATAATAAAAGCACTATTTACTTTATGCACCTCCTTCTTGCTATCTATGTGTGTCTTCATTTGCCCAGCTCATCCTTGCTTACGTTATCAACAGTGGTAGCTTCAAGAGGCTCCCAAAGACATCAGAGTGTGGAGTCAACTCGCACCGTCAATGCAACTCTTAACTTTCATAAATGGCGCTTCTCGGAAGACGGAGCTCAAGGAGGCCACTTACGTTGCCTAATGGATCGACCGACTGTGCTGTGTAAGTATTCTGTGTCTCTCTGGTGAGAGACACAAAAAATGAACAGACAGAAATACAGCTATTAAGATCACACGTGTATTAAGGGCTTGTCGGCAGTGGCTCAGATGATTCTGTTTCACTGTTTCTTTAATGTGGGAAGTGACATCCTTCACTTCTTCTACAACACAGTGATGGCCAGCGCAGTTTTATACACTGTGGTGTGCTGGGCTGATAACATCACTTCAAGAGAGACCCACCAAATCGACAAACTAATTAAAAGGGCAGGCTGTTATAGGACTCACTCTGGACACCCTGCAGGTCGTAGCAAAGGTGAAAATTAAAACAAAACTGACTGCCATTATGAACAATTCTGCACATCCTCTCTCAGACACGCTAACAGTGCAAACTTTCAGCTGACGAATCATTCAGCAGAAGTGTGTCAAGGAACAGCAATTTGTTTGTATAATGCCTCACTGTGCTTGTGATAGCCAAGTCAGAACTTTTCTTTCTTTTTAATTTTCTTACTTTCTAGTCATTCTGGTGTGTTTCCAGGCCATAGTGTTTATGTGTGCATGTGTATATGTTTATTTATCTATTGTGGGGCACGTAGAGCTGCCCTAACCCGATACAGACAGGCATGACATGAGTTCCAGTCCAGCACACGCGCTTTACAGTATAGCAGGGGAGCTCTTTTCTCTGCTTCCCACAGCACAGTACAAAACGCTTAATTTCCACCTCGGGACAAATGAAGTCAGTCTATCTATCTATCTATCTATCTATCTATCTATCTATCTATCTATCTATCTATCTATCTATCTATCTATCTATCTATCTAATAAAATGGGATTTTATATGGAACTACTAAACCACTTGATATCAGTAAAGTGTAGAATATTGTCTGCATTGCCTTATTCAGCTCTTTTAAGGGATTAGGCAACTCCATGAGGCAAATTTCTTTTTAAGAAATCTAACAACAATTATAAGCAAAAATAAAATTAACTAGACATTTCTTGAGTTTTTAATTGAGCTTTCTTTATTGTAGGTTTATTTACTCTTCTACCAATTTGAAAACAACACCTCTGCAATTTTATAATAGTTCACCATTCCCCGATTTGCACTCATTTTGATTGATCTCCTCGCCCGTGTATGAAAACAAGAAATGATTTACATTTATAAGGAGGGTAACGACCCAAAGAGACAGACAGTGCCTTGTTTTGTGCTGTGTTGTGAGCTTTTGTTAACCTCCGTTTGTCTTGTTAAAGCGAAATCTTTCTGACTCTGCTGAGTAGCATCTGTACTTTAGCTCCCGTTAATGTCGTCTTGTAAAAGGGTTACAAAATTGCCTCTGTGAAACTGAGAGGAGGAATACTATCTTTGATTTTCTGCTTTAGCTAATCCTCAGGTACAGTAAGATATTCCTTTGGCATCCGTATTGCTGCCTTAGGTCTTTCCTGTTATAATATTTACTTACATTCCTTCACTTTCTCCCTTCAGTAACATCTTCTGTTTGAAATCATAAACACTCATAAGGGAGAATAACACACAGACAGATGTAATGAAGAAAATTATACACGGTATGTTGAGTGAAATCAATGATTCACAAAAAGGTGAGCAGATGGTGCACAATTGATTTACATTAACAAAGTAATACTTTGCATGTTTTGAATTGCTTTTTTATTATACTTCCTATGAAGTTTGATATAAAATTAAAACAATCATATGCAGTTCTTTAGGTAAATATTTTTCTTGTAAACTTCTGACAATTTCATCATAGCAGTTGTAGTAACTCATTCATTATTAAATAAAATAAACCAACTGCACATCTTTGGTACGTGTACCAAAAATAACTTAATGGAACGTACAGTAATTTTCGAATGTGGGACAAAACTCATGTCCCAGTTTAAACACATAGACACCATAATTACAGTGACTCGCTGTTTAGATCCCTGAACTGCAAGAAACTATTATGCCATCATGCTGAAAATAACAAGTGTTTAAAATGGAAAAAATATTAGATGTGTCCGTAAGAGTGTCTGATGTAGCCAGACATGTTTACGTTAGAAAACAAAGTGCAAACTTCATCAGCTGTAATAAGGCAAATCTGACACATGGCGGGGGTGTCAAGGGACAGAAAAGGAAGCTGCTCTGATTACTGATTTGTTTGAGGAAACTATAATCCACATTAATAAAAGGATTAGTTTCAGAGTGCCTGTCTGTGTGTCCATCTGTTTGCTATGTCTCTGCCGCTCCAACAGATGGCGCATCATGAATATTAACACTAATTTTATGAATCCCATACCAAATGACATATAACAGAAACATGCATTGCATAGTACCCAGCAAACGGTATCACTGAGGTCACTTAGATTTCAACCTGTCTTAGATGGGTACCGCAGCTAGTAAGAAATAAACGGGAAAGTATCTATGTGAAAATAATATACTAACTAGCAGCTAGCATGGGTTAATGACAGGCAACTGAAATAGTTGGCAAAAGCAAAGCATATAAAAGCCTTTGATACAGTCCCTCATTGAAGATTAATTTTGAAACTAGAAGCTATGGACATCAGAGGTAACCTTCAAAACAGCGTCTCAAGTTGGTTATCTGGAAGGAGATAAAGAGTACAGATAAGAGGAGAATGCTCCACATAGAGGGAGGTCATCTGTGGAATCTCTCAGGGCTCTGTCCTTGGACCCACTACTTTATCTGATTTATATCAATGCCATAGATTTCATTATAGTTATTAAACTTGTGACACTAAAATTTGAGAAATGGCGGATACTGAAGAGGCAGCAAAAACAATTCAAGAAGACAACCTTCAGAACTGGGTGAACACCTGGATAATGCAGTTTAGAGTAGGAAAGTGGTACACATGGGAAAAAGGAACGTCAATTACACTGGTTTACAAAAAAAAATATTTTTGTTTGCTACTGGGAACTTCAGAGCAGCTCTTTATTAAGTTTATTACACGGATTTCATATATGAAATCGGAAATTAAGCTAGCATGTCAGGTTTTTGAAATACACATCATTGACGTTTTGACACTTTTGAATATCGATATAATATATCAACAAGATATCTGGAGTTTGGACTATGTCCCACCAAAATTGTTTTGATGTGTTTATTCTGAAAACAAACCAGAAGACATGTTAAAGCATATTTGTATCAATTTACCTCAATATAAAAGTAAGGACAGCGTGCCCAAAAATGTTGGAGGCACTCGCTTTTGCGCTTGTACTACACATCCGTCTCTCTTTGCAAGCACCAACAGATGTCACCCCGATATCAGTTTTCCATCACCTTTATATCTTGATGAAATCTTTCCCTATACTCATCGCTGACATCGCCTAGATTTGGTGGAAAATAGTCGAGATGAGAATGTAAAAAATGCGTCTTCAGTGACATTCTGGTTCCCATAAGCTGATACGCTTTCAGCAGGTTCTCCACAAGCTCAGCATAATTCTCTGCTCTGTGACTACCAAGAAAATTCTGGACAACCTGCACAAATGCTTCCCATGCTGCTGATTCAGTTTCCTTTTGAACTCATCACCATTTCAGGAACAACAAAAACACCGTCCTTAATTTTAGCTTCACTTTTCTCAAGACCAAACTTATTCCTTACATACTGAAAAGCATTGCTGTTTCAGTCCATCACCTTGACAAAATTTTCAAAGTAATTGTGAATCTAACAAACAAAATGTCCTGAAATGCAATGTTGTGTTTAACAGTAAAACCTCTAGCTACTGCACCGTCATGTCTGAGTTGTGTCATAATGCTTTAGAGTCATATAAGATCGGTAATCAGTAACAAATATTTTTTCTGCTAATTAAAAATGAATAATTTTTAAATACAATTAATAATGACAAGGTAAACAACTCACAGCTGTTAGTAACGTGTGGCAAATTATTTTATCTCAGTGGCATCCTTAGTGGAATTACCGGTATTTATCAAAATGGTTATCCGCCTTTACTGTCCAGTCACCCTAGTTGTCCAAGACCTGGAACATCATAACTAAAAAAATGGGACATGCCGGACAAAAACGGTTTTCAGATTTGGAATCAGCAAGTGAAACCTATTAAAGTAAAGATGAAAGACTCCCAGTAGCAAAATGCTTGTTGACCAGTGTTATAAATACAAGATGGGAGACACTGTCTCAAAGGTAGTGACCACTGAAAAGGATTTAGGGGTTTATGTTGACACAACATTTTCATCATCTAAGCAATGTGCAGAAGCAATTAGAAATGCTAATGAATTATTAGGTTACATTAGAAAAACTATTAAATATAAATTAAGGGACGTTATGCTCAAACTATATAATGCACTAGTGAGGCCACATTGGGGTTATTATGTGCAGTTCTGGTCGCCACTCTACAAGGAAGGCAAAGCAGCTTGAGAAGCTGTGCAGAGGAGAGCAACCAAGTGCATTGTGGGACTACCCTGACAGACTCGGAGAATTAAAAGTGTTTAGTCTCGAGCAGAGGAGGCTGCATGAAGACCTAATGCATGTTGTCAGAATTCTCAAAGGCATTGATAAAGTAGATCCTGCAGAATTCTTTCAACTTAACAGTGAATCTCGTACGTCCATGGAAATTAAGGGAAAGAATGTAAATATAGCTACCTGAATATTTACTGGAAATGTATATATAATCACATGCTGGGTAATTAGAATATAGCATACATAGAAATTAGAATGTAGTATACATAGAAATTAGAATGTATAATATGATTAAGCACTTATTTAAATTAAGCTCTTGTTGTACTTATTAATTCTGCATCTTCTAAGATATTAATATTTTTAAGTATATTTTAATCTCACCAATATACTGTAGTTTAAGCACCATTAAGCACTGAATGGCACTGAACTCTTTGACAGTTAAAGTACTGAAATGCACTGAGTCTTACATATAACTACTCCAGCAATGAACTGACATCCTGAAAGACAGGGGTGGAGAATTAGCAATAAGAGGGCACAATTTAAAAATCAGAGGACAGAGATGGCAAAATGACAAAAGGTGCTAACCATCAGCATAATGAATAAGGGACATGAATGGACAGAACCTAATGAGGAGTGGGCTTGACTGAAGAGTGTTTTTTTTTTGTGTGTGTTCTTTATTTCGCCTTATAAAATTTCTCTGTTAGGAATTTGTTCTTTTCGCATACTCTTTGGGGTCAGAGCGCAGGGTCAGCCACTGTACAGCGCCCCTGGAGCAATTGAAGGTTAAGGGCTCAAGTGTACAGCAGAGTAGGATCTCTTTTGGCAGTGACGGGGATTCCAGCGCAGATCTTTTGCCTCAGAGCCACCACTCCGCCCTAGTGTTCAGACAAAGGTGGCAAAATGCTATTAGTTGTTATTTATTAGCAATAGCAGAGTGTCAAAACTTTTTAACTGTGTTAAGCTATGTATAAAAATGTCCTCGACCCCATGACTAGTGGCTCGCTCTGTGGTCCGAGCATGGCTGTTTATTATCTTTTAAAGAAAGTATGAAACTTTTGGACTCTGCACGATTTCCTATGCACGATTTCCTAGATTTGACTATTATTATTCTACAATAAAAATACATTTAGGATTGAAGCCAGGAAGCACTTCTTTAATCATCTGGAAGACATGGAATTGACGCAGAAACCTTGAAGATCTTTAAGAAGAATCTGGAGGAGCTATTGGGACAGTAAAGCTATTAGCTAAACAAACAAGCCTGATGAACTGAATGGTCTCCTGTCGTTTGTCAGATTTCTTATGTTCTTACAGCTGATCAGTTATACCAAAACTCAGCCAAAAAAGTTTCAGATTGCTGCTTATTCCTTGTACTCCTCTAAGGCGATTTTTCTCTACGTTTACACCATTCCAGGTGTAGCAATAATGGCCTTCTGTTAAAGAAAATTGTTTGGGTGCCTTTAATGTTTTTAATATATGTTTTTTTCTTATTATTTAAGCTTGGTAATATGAGAAAAAAAGAAACAAAAGTATTTTTCAGCAACTGAGGTCATACAAAAAAACCCAAAGAGTCTGAAAGCGTTTAAACATCAGTGCTATTTCGAAATAAAAGTAGTCTGTTCGATACAAATTAATATATAATTCCCAAGAGACATAGTTTGTTTATTAATTTATATAAAATTTATTGCACATGTGCTGTATCCTAAGTATTACTTTCAGTATTTAACTAACAAGGAAAACTAATTTGGAATACAAATGATAATATTTTTAAGGCTGGGTTACATTTCTAACTGTCAGACATTAAGCTGGTAGATTTCAATCATGTGCATACAGTAAATATCATCTGCATTACAGCTAACAGCTGTTAAGTGCAAAGCCCACTGGCTGCATTGAAGGTCTGTGCTCATTGTCAGTTTCAGGAGTTAAATATTCCGGGAGGAATTTGTTACTACATGGTGATACATAACGCTTGAAAACCCCCTACACCAATATTGCTCTCAAATTGGCAGCTAGTGAACAAGGGACATGAAGGATGCTTCAGCACAGTAACCTATCCTTCTTTCCCTCCTGGGAGCCACTTGGCCAGCTTTCATCCTCATAATTATAATAAATTTGACATTTCATAGATAATATTGATTTCTTTATTTTAGCATTTCACCATAGGTGACAGTCTAGCGTCAAGAATGAAATTTCTATTGATCTCTTGCGCATTAATCTCTCATGTGTATGTGATCATTTTTATAAGACCTTTTACTGCACATAAATCAATATTTCATATTTCCAGCTATGCCAGAGGAGATGTCATATTTGTAAACTGCGACTTGACACCTGCAATTCCTTCCTGTTCGGCTGCAACTGTGCAGTAGCAGTCAATGTGAGGTTGTGGTAGGATCAAGCTGCAGTAAGAAGGTAGGAGGAAAGCAGAAATTTAAGATTCAGTCATTAGGTTACCTTGCTTGAAGAATCCCTGTTCATTGGTGATTATTCAGAATTGGCAATTACATTTTCGGTATTAGTGTTTTGGTATAAGATTTGTTGTGAATATGCTAAATATGGCATGCAAATATACGAGATAATCATTTTGATAAATTAGGTGTATCATCTGCATTTGTTTATGGCGGCACTGCTCAGATAGATAAAACGACCGGGGCCGTAACTTACCACTAGTAGATACATAGATAGATTTCTGAAACTGTCACTAAGTAGATGATAGATAGATAGATAGATAGATAGATAGATAGATAGATAGATAGATAGATAGATAGATAGATAGATAGATAGATAGATAGATAGATAGATAGATAGATAGATAGATTTTAGCTATTTCTTAACAGCTCTAGACAGAAATACATAGCTCTTCATAGA
The DNA here is from genome assembly GCF_016835505.1 of Polypterus senegalus. Classification (NCBI taxonomy): domain Eukaryota; kingdom Metazoa; phylum Chordata; class Cladistia; order Polypteriformes; family Polypteridae; genus Polypterus; species Polypterus senegalus. Next base: position 160,417,392 of record NC_053159.1, read on the forward strand.
TACATATATCGACTGGTAGATTTTACTTATATAGCACCTTGCTCATGCTCAATTCCTGGCGAGATGGCGAGACTTCTCCAGCTGACTCTGACCAGCTTTCAAGCTCTCAGCAGACTGAGATACAGATGTGCTTCTGTATGCATTTTCTTGGACACTGCTAAAGCTAGTTGCTGAAAATGCTTAGTCGGTTTGTGAAATATAAAACTATTACCTGAGCTATGTAGACACTGTGACCTTTTCTGTGACTTTAGGTACAAGGCCTTTCTCTCACAGCAAAATACCGGGATATTGAGAAGAAAGGCCAGTCTATTAAAAGAATATGTTAATCCACCGAGTGTCTCTTAATTGATGCCACTTTAGCCAGTAAACAGGACTCGTGTCTTCAATAGATCTGTTTCTGCCAGTTAAATGTGTTATTAAGTAAAAACTCTTCCCCAGCTTTCTGGTCCACAGACAGCCCCCTCCCCCTGGGTGATACTTATGTTCCACTATAGCAAATTATGAAAAGTCTTATTGAAGAGAAACTCCATCCTCGCTGATCTCATAAAGGCCATCCTTTCTGGCAGTTACAGGATGATGTTTATTCACATAAGAAAGTGCCAAAGCACTCGAATTTGAATCTTATGACAGAGCCAGTATCAAAGTGTGACTGACAGTGCCATGACTGACTAGCTTCAGCGAGTTGTGTCAGCTCATGACTGAGTGGCTGCTACATTTTTTTGAAGTACTAGACAGAACAGAAGAGCATTGTTGAAGAAGACAGGAGGTCATAGGTAGCTTTACAAATGCCTCAGCCTTTCAAGTGTTATATGAGACTGGAGTGTGTGTGATGTATGGCGTTATAAAATTTATTTTGTATTGTACTGAGTTAATAGTGTATGCTTAGTTCACAGCGGAAGTGAACTGGATAAATCCTATTTGTAGTGCACTTTGAAGGTCTTGACCTTCTCATTACTAAGTGTTAAAGTGTCATTTCCTCTCTAAGTTTAAAATGTTCTAATTACCCATAAGTCTTAAAAATGAACTTTCTGTGCAAAGGTCTGCCTCTTCAACAGATAACATTGTTCACTGACAGAAAGAAGTTAGAATTTGGCTGCAGCACACTGTGAAAAAGCTAAAAAGTATTTATTACATTTTGTGAAAGAACTGCACTTGAATTTCACCAATTTAAAAATGAATATATATAGCCATACACTCAAATGAAGCTCAACATGTTAGGTTATTTTACACAATAAGTCAATGAAGAAGAAAAGCTAAAGCACATTATTGAAAACATACAATTGTAACATACGCATTGGGTCTTTTGGATTGATGTCCTAGAAAAAGAAAAAAAAAAAAACAACACTCAGCATTATTTATCAGACAAAATCAGAATTTTATCGATGTGGAAGAACCGGAAGCATTTGTAATATCAAGTCAAAGAATTACACTATAACTTAATATAAGCTTTATACCTGCTAAAATTAATGCAATATATAATATATCAAACCTGCTTCGCCCAATACAGGGTTGCAGTGGGCAGCAGCCAATCCCAGCTGCATGCTTTGCTAGGCAGGAACCAACCCGGGATAGCATAGCCATTGATCTTGGCATGAAAATAAAACACAAAAGGAGAAAGATACTTGCAGGGCTGTTATTTCATTTGCAGCCTAAAATGATTATTTATTTTAAATCATTACTGAAATAGTACTGTTTATTAGCTTTGTGGTATTTAGAGATATTGCACTGTTTTTGTTATTTATTTATACTGAGGCGCATTTCTAAAAAAGTCCAAAATATAGCATTACTGTAATTTTAAGTTTTATCATACATGCAGTCCATCCATCCTTTATATAATTTAGCTTTTTAACATTATTATAATAGTCTTCTGCAATGAAATAACACATCATAGCCCATTGGCCTTGTGTAAAAAAATGAAAAGTTCCAATTATGGATTCCTTCTACAAAAACATTAATATAAGTTTAAAATTAAAATAGTTAGTCAGCCACAAGGATAATAGTTAATTCAAGTTAATTTACATACAGCAGGTATTATATTTAGCTTCCATTTTTCTTTATCAGACAGAATTTAATTTTGTGAACCTGTGTTATGGCATATAAGACATTGTGTTTGTGTGTTTAACTAAATATAAATGATCATATTAATCAGATAGATAGACAGAGAGATGGATGAAAAGCACTATACTGTATCAGAGACAGATAGATAGATAGATAGATAGATAGATAGATAGATAGATAGATAGATAGATAGATAGATAGATAGATAGTACAAAAGGCAATATATAATAGACAGATAAAAGGCACTATATAATAGGTAGATAGACAGATAAAGGCACTACACTGTACTTGTATACTGTATTAAAATAATTTTTATTCAATAAAATATTAAGAAAAATATATTCACTTGACATATATTATAAATAAAACTATATTATATACATCCAATTATTTATACACATGTGTATCTATCTATCTATCTATCTATCTATCTATCTATCTATACCCCTTTAACATATATCTATCTATCAGTTATATAGTGCCTTTTACATCTATCTATCTATCTATCTATCTATCTATCTATCTATCTATCTATCTATCTATCTATCTATCTATCTATCTGTCTGCATAAAACCTTTTTCCTTCTTGAAATGAATTCTATAAACCAGACATCTTATCCACACATATATTATTTGCTATAGAGTTTAATATTTCACTACTTCTACACCAGTATTAGCTCTTACTCCTAACAAAAATTCAAACAATTGCTTGAAAATTTCAGAAATAAACCAAACTCATGATTATCAAGCATCAAAACATTTCATATATAAAGATTGTGGAGATGTTTGTGTTTCCTGAGTTTAGATAGATTGTGAAAGGCATAACATGACAGACAGATAAAGCGACAGACTGCTTCCATTTAAAAGACAATTAAAACTGTTTAAAATGATGAATGTTCTCTATCTTTTACAGATGTCATATAGGTAAATAATGCCCAAAATATGTTTAAATAACTTTAAATATTTAGTGAAAAATGTATTGTGTATTGTTGCAAAAGCCTTACACACTAGAGAACAATTTAAATTCATTCATAATTTATAAACACTGCTAAAGTTTTAATTTTTTTCATCTGCCTCTTATTTTCTTTGTAGCAAATGTCAGAAAACAAATGGAAAGCAACTTGGTTATAAACGAGACCTCTTATATCATCACAGTGGGATTTTTATTTATTGTTTGTCAGCTTTCCAGTGAAAAGCTAAAATGTAACAAGAGCACAAACCTAAAAGCTCCCGGCTTATTGCTGGCAAGGAGGAGAGTGCAGAAGCTCAGGCTGAGACAACCAAACCTTTCATGTGTCCCCACAGTGTAAAGGATGTCTACCTCTTTACCTAGCAGGGGTTTTACATTGGATTATTACAAATATTTTGAAAATGAATTCTGTTAAAATTACAGATTTACCTGCTTTTTCCTAATATTTGATAAAGTACTGCTGCACGTGTAAATGTTGCAGTTCAATGTATTTCAGCATTTTGTCTTTTTTATCATAAATCTATGGTATATTTACATGGGGTTTATAAATGTAAGCTGCACTGATTTGTGATTGATCCAAATTTGTGAAATAAAAGCAATGACCTTTGAAATGAAATTTTGTTAGATATAGAATGTACAGTCCTTTTTAATATGATTTATTTGTATAAGCTATTGAGGATGTTTAGAAATGGTCAGTATGGTAAAACTGCATTCAGAAAATATTTAATAGCGAAGAATTAACAACATGTGTGGTTTGGTAAAATTCACTTATAGAGCAGTTTGCGATGCTATGATACATTTTCAAAAAAAGAGGTACAGACAAAAATATTGATTGGTTTCCTCATAACTGAATAAACAGTATGTAAATTGGGTATTTTGTCGATTAAATTAAATAAAAAAACACATATTGCATTGCATGCTAGGGAAACAATGACATGAATTGAATTTGGCAGACAAAGATTTGGTTAAAGAGTTAAAGACCTTTGATCTTTGTGTTGCAATACATCAGACCCACTGCAGAAAAAGATATAAAATCATACTATTTATTACTGCATTTAGTTTGTACAATGACTCATTTTTATCATTACTAATACCATATTCATTTTTAAAACACAAAACCTAATTACTAGTTATTGTTTCCTATTGCCCAAATACTGTAGTTGTGTTTGAAAAATAAAACCTAGCTGTTTTTAACTATTTTGTATTTCTTAAATAGTTCTGTATTATACATAAACACATTTAATGACTTTAACTGACTTTTCAGTTTGACAGACTAATATGCCACAGTCATACTCATACTTATGTTTGCCTTAAAATGACAGTTTATTTTGGTACATTAGTCCAGTGTGGGTAGAAAATTTGCACAAACCCAGACATGTCATTAGCATGAAGCATCAGGAACTGAAGTGTCGATGCTGGCATTACAGCCCATATTTAGTGCTGATATTGTATGTGACTTAAAAACAAAGTGAAAAGCCCATCAGCAGTTATGTCTAAAAAGCTCACCTATCAAGTAATTTGCATTTTCTTTAAACTGAATTTGTTTTGCTTCAATATCTTTTCTTTTTTATTTCTTTTTTCACATAACTTCTAGTAAAAAAAAAAAAAATCTGAGATTTGTTTATAATTATTAGGATTAAAAATAAATCAACCCCAAAAATGTGTATTCTCCATTTAATCAGAGCAGTCCATGTGTGTCTTGAATCAAATTTGCACCCTTGTCTTTTTTTCCCCTGCGCCTGTTGTGCCTAATTAGAAAGTGATTCAACGAGGCTTTTTGTATTATAATAAATCAAATTAAAATCAGTGACTTAGATAAATTGCACCATGTAATTAGGGCGTTTGGGCACATTTTGCGGTGCCACTCAGTTTTCGCTCTTTGTTAGTTACTTATATTTGCACAGCATGCCTTACAGCATATTTGCCTCCCTTTCCTTAACTTCTTTGTTATGTCATTCTGCAGACAGATCCCAGACCATTTCCTGTCACCCACCAGAGCAAACTACTCAACGGACAGCACAGTTGGATGGCCCTTAATTAGTGCTACTTGGGATAGTAAGTATGTATGGCTGTGTCAGCAGTAGAGTAGTGAGAATCACCTGACAGCTAGAAATGTAGGACACCACGTTTCCTTTCTCTCCCCCTGCCTATAAGACACGTGTAATCCATGGTCAATAGTGTTCTTATCAAAGTCATCGAGTCTCAGAAAAATGAAAACTGTCAAATATGGCAATGACTACACGAATGCTAATTGATTTCATTTCTAATTCAATCTTCAAAATAATTAAATGGCATATATTTAGCACATAAGCAGATATACACATTTACACAAAGCTGATATGAAAATCTGGTTTATTAATTAACTGCTTATAACCTAAACTACTATATCTAACTCCACATACATCTTCTGACTGCATGCCACAAGATTGACCACAATTATGTTCATAAATACACTTTGAACAATATGAATTGCCTCCCGGGGACATGCATGGTTAAATAAAGTGTCAATGAGCATCTGAATAACCTTTGTAAGATCATTTGGAAATGGCTGGGCTAATATACCCATGCATTTACAGTCTGGATGAAGTGACTAAATGCTTATGGGTCATCAGTCCCTCCCTGAAGTGTATGAAGTTCTAAGCTGAAGTTAAGATAGATACAGGGTTTTTTTTTTTTTCCCTTAAATTCATTTTACAACCTGAATCAACCTGTCTCTCTCCAAGAGATGCACAGGGCTATCGGGAAGCTGGCAGATGCCATGTGAAACTGGTGAATGACTCGTTTCTTTTCAACTGCTGTCATTCCGTAGTTCCCAGTAATGAGAGGTAAAGATTGGATTAGTAGATGACAGACCTGAACTTCCACTGAGTGTAGGCTCTCCCATCCTGGAAACTGCATAATTGTCACTATTATTGCAGGAAACTGCTCGAGAGGCCCTCAGTCTCCACTACTGGAGATTTGGTATGTTGACTTGTTTTACTTTTCTGCCACACCAAATGGCAAACTACCCCCACATTGTTTTCTTATAAGCAGAATTAAAAATATTAAAGGAAGCGTCGCATAATTGTGCTGCTGTTTACTGAATCATTGTAATATAGCAAACAAAAATATTTTTAGCAGTTTTGGTGCCTTTAAAATTTCATACTTTTCCAAAATGTCATCACCTATTCATTTAATGCTAATAAAACACAGATTTTTTGAGTCACAAAATCTAAGTAGTAAGCTTTTCATTCCACTGACAAAGTGCAGAATCGTCACAGGTGTTTGAATTGAACTACTGCACAGCAAAGCTCATTAAAACAAAAACTGTCCCTGGTGAGGACGCAGCTAGAATGTAGATTAGAAGGAATATCACTTCAGCCTATCCACAGCATATTACACTTTTACCTACTATATGAGACAAGCCAGGCATACTTCTGTCTGTTGAACAAAACTAGCATAATATGACATAATAGTATATAGCTAATCCCTCATATATATATATATATATATATATATATATATATATATATATATATATATATATATATATATTAACCTGTTGTATAGAATGTATTATATTATAATATATGGTATGTGTGACATAATAGCTTATAGAAAACAATACACATATTGTATACTATGCTTGCTGGGATTGGCTCCAGCCTCCCCACTTACTTTTATCCTGAGTAAAGAAGTTTTGAAAATGGATGGATGAATATTTATATACAGTGTGTGACTTTTGAGATTTTTGGTTTTCTTGTTGACTTGAGACAAGAAACTATACTGCAACTCACAAATACTACTAGAAACAAGAAATGTGCATATAAAAGAATTTTTACGTATAGTATGTTTGTACATAATTTCATGTAGATTTAATTGTTTACATACATACTAGGGGTTCGCCCCCTACTCGCTTCACTCACCAACAAGCCTGCACTACACGCCAACCACTATGCATCTCTGCCACTTGCGTTGTGAAGAGGGGGGCTGAACGCACCCCATGGAGTCGCAGTCATTCCTCCGAAATGATACAATGGGAAACAAATAGTTTTTTGGTTTTTTTACCTCCTCTTTGCTCAATCAGTTGCTGGCTTGCTGCAGTGCCACATGATCTACATCTCACATGGCACATCAAACATTTAAAAGCCTATACAGCAGCTCTCCTACTCTGTCTTTTATTTCCGACCCTGGGCATGGTTAAATCTCTTGAAAATCTTGTCTTACAGGACGTGAGTTCTTGATATTTTTTAGTTTATAATTTATAAATGGAATAAGAATCTGAAAATCTAACAACATCACATTTAAGTTCAATAAATTCTAAAAAGAATGATGCCAAACATATATATGTAGATTTTAAAATAAGCCCAAGTTTAAGCATGACATTAAAATGTCACGTAAAATCATTGCACAAAATCATTACACCTTTAGGCTTAGGATTTTATATATAGAGAGTGGATATTTAAAATATTTACAACATTACCTATTTTTCTTATTTTTCTATATTTATTTATCCACTTGATTAATTTTTTTTTATATTTTAATTTGTCAACTGTAGCTGAAATGTTCTGTAAAGCCACAGCAGATCAAACACAGCTTTGCATGAGGTGTCTCTTTTCCCCAAATCTCTGCTGTGTTCCATCCTGACAAAGGAGGGCCTTTCCAATCTGCACATAACCACCAGATGGCGAAATTGGTTAATGTGACAGAGACAGAAAACTGGGGTGGTATGGTGGCGCAGTGGTTAGCACTTACTTATCAGGGGTTTTCTTCTACTGGAGTTCTTCTAGTACTCCACTTTTTACTTAATGATTATCATACTGTATATACTGTATAATTGTATATATATATATATATATATATATATATATATATATTGCAAAGAATGGGCTGGTGCCATTCAGCCTGTCGGGCAGGAAGACAAAGGCAAGATATGTTCTCAAAGACTGGGTAGCAGAGCAACTGACACCCCAGCTACTTTGACCGGAATTCTCTTACCTGGCTGGAAGTCAAACATCATGGTTGGACTAAATCAAAGAGGACGCAACAAGTTGGGGTGCTTGTTGATCCCCTTCCCGATTGAGAGGACAGAAGGAAAGTAGCCCCGTAGGAAACTCCCCTGCTGACGAGCTTCAATATGGATGCCCACAGAGCACCCTTAGAGTTGCAGCCCCATGGGGTTCCCCTTTTTATTTTCCACGGGGGTCACCGGGGGAGCTGGCAGAAGATAAATGCCTTCCTTCAGGAGGATAGTTCTTCCTAGAGACATTCCAGGGTCAGACTTTAAATTGACAAGCATTATGCGCTGTTGTAAAAGTTGTACTTGACTCTCAAAGAGAAAACAACTAGAAGCACTGCAGCTCAGTTTACAGTGTTTGTGGTAAAGGCATTTGTAACATTTTTAGTTATTCTACACAGCTAACAAATTATTTCTTTTTTAACTTTAATTTTAAATTTACTACATTTTAAAAATGAATATACAAGAAAAACAACCTGTAAATGGTAAGTATTACAAACCCTGTGATGGACATTTCACCCATCTGAGTCTGGATCCTTCTTTGTAGCTGGAATAGACCCCAGCCCCATGACTACGAGTGCAGATGTAACAATGGATCGATGGAAAAACTCCCCTTGCAGAAGTTTTGTCAATTGTTCTGTGTGGAGATAGTTTGTGCTTTCATGTATAATAAATGTTGACTTTACACATTGCCTTACACAGGGAGTATAATAGAATTGTCCCATTTTTTTAAAGAAATTTATCAATTGTGTAATTAGACAACCCACTTTGCTGACATGTAAATACAAATGAAAACAGTAGAAATATGGGGAGATGAACCTATAATTGTCCATAATGGATCTGCAGCTCTGGTGCATGCATGTAGTAGGAGAGGTTTTCTTCATTGTGTAATAGATAACTGCTTTTGACTTGTCCCGAAGAAGTCTGTGGCTTAAGAATTTTTGGCTTGTAAGGAGTTGTAAAAGGTGTCACAAGTACAGGTGTTAATGTATGACACCATATTTGTGAGTGAAGAGTTAGGTGTAAAAAAGAGCCAATCACTCACAGCAGCCATCCATATTAATCATCGGTGGTAACATTGATCAACACCTGAAAAACTTATTAAGATATATTTTGTCAAAACAAACTACCATCAGGATTTTAAAGCTGACAAGAAGTCAAGGTGTAAGGCAAAGAATAATAATAATTTGCAACTCGGCCAGTCAGTTTCTAACCCACTTAGTCCTGAACAGGGTCACAGGCACGTGGGTAGGGGGGTGCTGGACCCTATTACAGTTAGCATTGGGTGTGAGGCAGGAACAAAACCTGAACAGGGCAGCAGTCCATTGCAGGGTACAATTTTAGTGAGACAGACATTGTATACCTCATATTTGTCTTAAAGACTTTTATATAAAGATAACACATTTAAAGGCTAGATAAAGAAAATCAAATCCAAATATACCGTTCCCAAGATTAAAACTTATAAAATGTGAAAATTTCCTTTAAACAGAAACCCTATTTATATTCAGGAAACTGAAGGAGAATATTGGAGTTTGATGCAATCTTCAGATAGTAAACTGGACCTCCTGCTATGAAAGTCCATAGACTCAGTAGAAATCAATGCAATGTTAACGACCGGAGTTATGGGCGCATTTGGGAAATGTTTGAAAATGCAGGTGGGTGGCACAATTCAGTGAGACCCTGGCCAATGGGTCGGGGGGATTATTCTCCTCTACTTAAATAGTTATTTTTAATGAGATAAACATTAAACTGTTGACTGTAAACATAACTGTTGTTGTAAGCATAAATACATTTTACAGTTTGTGTTATCAGTGTTATCCCAGTAATCCTAAAGCCAGCCTTTGATAAATGGGTATTCCTTCGCCATGCTTTAGAATTAATACAAAAATGTGATGCAGTCTTGTTAACACATAATCAGAAAAAATGGCCACAGTGTTAATTGTATAGTATTTTCTGAAAAATAGAATAAAAAGTACATAAAAATACTTCTTCTGACATCCACCTATTAGAGAAAACAGTCAGTTATAGCCTTTTATTTCTTTATTTCCATGGCTCCATAGTAACACCTTGAAGGCCAATGACAGCACTGTCTTGTTTATAAGGATGAATGAAGATGAAAAACAAGACAAAAAGAAGCAAAAGAGGCATTGCTTTATGTGATTCATGATAGCTTCCAGTAAGCCTGTTAGCCCCAGCCTGGCTTCCCTCTCTAAGTGAATAATGGATAGTTACAATGTGTATGGTGACATTGTCAAGCCATCAGGAATTGCTGATTATAGTGCTAAATATTGATCTCTGCTTCACATGTGTCAAAATTCTTTCTTCCCTTAATTAGAATTTCCCTTAGCACCACACAAGAACTAACTGAATATATCAGATTGCAGTGAAAGGGAGTGTGATACTAGAATATAATTGTGACCTCTTGTCTCCCCCTTTTTCTCTTGAGTTTTCAGATAACTTCCAACTGTCTATCCTGCATGTTTCAGTACATGTGATAATCATACTCATTTTCCCCAATCTTACCATAGGAAGATTTCTTTTTTTTATTTTGTTTCTTGCTTCATCTTCAAGGCAGTGGTTTACATCACACAGACCCACTGGGGCAATAGTCAGAAGGCGGTGAAACTTAAAGTGCCAGAAGGTGCCTTTTTCTATTTGTTTGTTTCATGGTACACTGCACCAAGCAGTGACCTGTGGCAGCTGTGTCGCACAAAACGGAGACAGGTTCACCCAATCAAAGTGAAGCTTAAAATTAACACTGATCTTCCATTTCTTCGAGTGGGCTGCACGAAGGGCAATTTCATGGGTACTACAAAGTCAAATTTCTTATACATTTATTTGCTTATTTTTCTTTTGCTTCGTAACAATTTATAACAATGCAGTTTAAAGATTTTTCATTTTTTAATTTTAACAATGCTGTATGTTTTGATAGTATGGTGAAAATCTATCTATCTATCTATCTATCTATCTATCTATCTATCTATCTATCTATCTATCTATCTATCTATCTATCTATATAGTTCCTTTTATTGTTATCTATCTATCTATCTATCTATCTATCTATCTATCTATCTATCTATCTATCTATCTATCTATCTATTATATAGTGCCTTTAATTGTTATCTATCTATCTATCTATCTATCTATCTATCTATCTATCTATCTATCTATCTATCTATCTATCTATCTGTCTATCTATCTATTATATAGTGCCTTTAATTGTTATCTATCTATCTATCTATCTATCTATCTATCTATCTATCTATCTATCTATCTATCTATCTATCTATCTATCTATTATATAGTACCTTTAATGTCTATTTATCTCTCTATCTATTATATAGTACCTTTAATTGTTATCTATCTATCTATCTATCTATCTATCTATCTATCTATCTATCTATCTATCTATCTATCTATCTATGTTAAACAGTCACTTACAGTCACAGTTTTTTAGCAGTAATTGTCTGTTCTACATAGAGTAAAGAGCTCTATCAAGGTGCAATTTGTACCTAAGTGGTGAAATGACTGAAAAAATGTTTTCATAGTGGCCAAAAAATCCAATCAGATGTACTACACTATAAACTGAGTGCCTTTGCAAATCATAAGCTCTTTAATTTATTTATTTACAGATGCTTCTTCGCATGTCACATTGTGCACCATGTAATTTCTTAATTGTTAATTCTTTATTTATTTCTAATGTTCACGCAGTTAATCATAAAATAAACAAGGGTACATTTTTAATTATCCAGAGTTAGTTACACTTCTAAACATGAATATGTAATTTCCTTTAATATAGCTGTCAGAAAATTAATATCACTGTTAATAATAGAAGCTTTATGAAATATTATTAATGCTGCTACTACTACCACTACTACTACCAATAATAGTAATAATAAAACATTTCTTTTAATTGTGACTAATCTTCATGGTTAATGAAAATAATAATGTATAAATAATTATTTGTTTTTTTATTCATTCTTTACATTTCTTTTTAAAAAATCTGCATAAATGTGCAAAGGGTTTTAAGGTTTCTGAACAATCAGTGCTATACTGTATATTATATAACATTTTACCTTCTTTTTATTATGTCATTAAAACAGCATTTTTATCTTGTACATGGTTAATGGTACTGCACTGTATTTGAATAAACTGTCAGCAAAATTTTGGCTACAAATGTATTACAGCTTTTTAATTTATGTAGGGTAGCAGGAAAATCTGTCTTTAAAACTGCTTGGATTGATCCTTTAAAATTTTCTGTCATATATTTCAGCTAGTGTTGTAAATGTATTAATAATTTATTTTAATCAATAACAATTTTAAAATGTGGCTTTTTGGTTCTTACAGTAAATTTATATTTTTTTTATTTCTGTGCAATGAAAACAAACTTGAATTCCATGATTGAATCCATTTTATCAGCTCAGAGGTCTGTTATAAACAAAGGTCAGCAGTTCTTGTATCCCTATCACTGTTTCTTTCAAAGAACTGTGATCTTCAGAAAGAGTTCTAGAAACATGGATTACCCTGGGAAGGCTTTCAGGAGCTCTTCAAGTTCTGCTTCACTCTGACCAAGGGAAAGGTTGATTGAACTCCATCTTTGCTATCCCTGGATCCCTTAGAAGCCTCCTCTTCCTTTTAATTTAAAACCTCTGAACCATCCAGTAAGATCAAAGTCCCTTTAGGTGTCTTTTTAGATGGCCTGAAGGTCATAATATGAAGGAATCTGTGAATGTGTGTTTTCTGGTAAAGGACATATTTTTGCTCACATATATATAAAATCAGGTACTGTACAATATTAAATATATATACTTAAACAGAGTAATTGTTACCAGTGTTTTTCTTAGACAGTTTTTTGTACAGTACTTTATGACAATTATGTAAGTGATAAAGGTGGTAGAGGAAGATAATAGAAAAAATATATTTTTTTAAATCTCCCTTCAAAATATTTATACTCCCATATTTGTTCAAAAATATTTTTGTTAGATATATTTTAAAACAAGATTAAGTTTAAAGTTACATGTGAACATTAAAAAAGGCAATGAATGTTCCTGAGGAAGCTTTTATAAAAATAAAGTTAATTGATTTATAATCAAATATTAAATGACTGACTACATCTTATTTAAAAATGCTGACATTATTTTAGTATTGATAAAACTACAACTATTCAGAGAAAAAATATTGTAAATGTGATTTTAGAATGTTAATTTAGAAAACTGAGTAGTAAAGAGTTAATACCTTATATTGCTTTCCATATCACTAAATTCATCAATATGAATGAATGTTAAATTAAAAATTAGCAACAAGAGATGAAGGGACCAGGAGATAAGGTGTGATTGAAAAGCAGGCAAAACTGTAATTGGGAAATCACAACGAGAGTTTCAAAACTATAAATAAGAGGGAAACAAAATCAAAATCAAAGGGATGAGTGGAGATTGTTAACCAGGAGAACATTAATAAGACCAAGAATTTTTTTTTTATGCACAAACCTGGATAAGGAAAGGTCATCGAAAGCAACCCGATCTTACATCATGCACCATAATGAATAAACAAATGGCAGTGCCCATAAAAAATAAATGCATTTTAAATGTCATCAATATCTGCCAAAACTAAACTTTAAGTTTCAAAACCGCAAATGAATGATGAAAAGTCAAAAATATCCATTCTGAAAGTTGTAATAAGAAACAGCATTATAACAGTGAGCATAGGATGAGATCAAATCTTTGAGTGCAGCTGAATTCACATGTCTAGAGGTTTCTATCACATTTTAATTTTTTTCATCATCAGTTATCACTCACATCAAATATAATATTGTATGTGTTCCATTAGGCAGCTATTAAGGGGAAAACCCTGTCCCTAATCTTAACTAAAACCAGAGAACCCATTAGTGGAGACAAGCAGCAAAAGAAGATTTGAAATTGAAGGAAAAAACCTTACCAACAATATCAGTTGGCTGGGGGCTATGGAACAGTAGGTGAAATGTTGTTGATGTGTCATCAAAATGCTTATCAGATAATACAATATGCTGCAACGAAACAACTTCAGCCTGAGAAAATCTTGACCAGAGTTCAAATGACCAAGGATCTTTCAGAATCACTAGATATGTCAGAAGCATTGGGTATGTGTCTATCTCTGCCAATGAGGTGCCTCAGGGCTGGAAGATTGGACTGGCGATTCTCATTTTATTTAAAACTAGCTGTCCCCCGCGGCTGCACCCATGTAGTAGTGAAACAGGACAAAGTTTAAAAATCAATCAACATTGGCACTGTAGCTGATCGTGTTCAGCGTGTTCAGCTTTGATGAAAGAGCATCCCCAGTGTGCTTTATGAATTTGGAGGAAGGTCTGTAGACCTGTACCCTCTAGTAATGTTGTGAGAGGTGCATCAAAAGTATAATGTTCCTGGGCTACTGCTGCATACCTTTCAGTCCCTGTATTTACGAAACAAGAGTTGTCTTCACATTCTTGGTGTCAAGTCAAGTCCAACAAGTGTGCATCATATCTCCTCTTCTGTTCTTGGCTTTCATGGACAGTATGTCAAAGTGTAGGTCAGGATTGGAGGGTATTTGTTATAAAAAAAAAAAAAAGGATTGCATCTACACTATGCATCTATGCTGTTTGCAGATTAGGTTGTCCTTCATTCTTCATCAACCTGTGGTCTTCAAAAAGCATTGATACTGTTTGTAGAAGAGTATTATATAGTAGGGATGAAAACTGGCACCTCAAAGTCTGAGGTCATAGTGGCCCTATCCGAGAAAAGAGTGATATATTCACTGAATGTAATGGAACCATAGAAAGAAAACATATTAGAAAGAAAAGAGATCACAACACTAACTAATGATTTCGATTCCCTAATAGAAATATAATCACTAACCACATAGTTGATTTTTATTTGGTTTTATCCAAAAACCTAGATATAGGATAGAATTTCACCATTAACAATAATTGTGTAGAATTCAATAATATTGTAAAAATAAGTAAAATATGAAAACTGATGTTCTTAAAATCCCATTTAGAACAGGGACACACTCTCAGTTGGCCTGGTTGCATCTGGGGGTTTGGTTGGAACAGATTGCTGAGGATAGGGTAGCTATAAATTCTCATTATAGAGAATTTTACAAAACCATGATGCACTATTTTGTCACACAAATAAAATATAGGTCCTAAAACACATTGGTGAATCTATAACAAAATACCTAGACCTGACCTGACTTAGAAATGTTGAAAGCCATCACATCAGATTCCCAGGGAAGGAGATTAGGGGATATAATATACTTAACCTTTCTCAGAACCAAGTGACTTTATGAGAGTATGCCTCAACGTCACACTTTCACAAGTTCAATTTTTATGTTTTCAGTGCCATTGGGCTGTAAAATAGATTAAGATGTCCTGCAGAAATACAGGTGGATGTGCATTGCTCTCTGCACTAGCTTTGGTTTCAATTGAGAATTAACTTTTCAAGGAGCTGAAAGCTCAAAATACATAGAATGAGGCCATTGATATCATGCTTATGCACTTGGTGCCACTATTGTACTTCCAAGATGTTTGTCTACCCACATAAAGACACTACAGATAATGGAAGCCTTGGAATCAAAAGATGGAAAGATTTTGTTGTCATATTAGACTTCCTAGTACTACTTATGTAACGTAATATTGTAGATTGCCCAAGAGGGGTTGGCAGCCAGTTGGCCAAAGTCTTCAGGACTGTCTGACTGTGCCTTTAACTTGTTCTGTTGCAACTGACCACAGACTATCCAGAGGTTTTTTTTTTTTACCCAAGAATGCTGCTAAGTGGAGTTTCTGTTTTCTTTTCCTTCCTGTCCATATTTTAACAATTAATTAATGGACACGCATTGTTAGGTTACATATATCCATCCATCCAGCCATTCATTCTTCCATTTTTGTCACTCAGTTTGGAGCTGCTTTGTTTTACTGCATGTTTAAACAAATCTGTATCTTCATAAGTATACATTATGTAATTAATAATTTGTAAAGGTATTATTTGTAAAGTTGTTATAGTGCTGTTGGCCTGCACTCAATGAGGTGCACTATGCAAGAAAAAAAAATAAATTAAATTTTCATCTAATTTAACTTGGCATGGGTGTATGTGTATGCTGGGTCAGAAGAGCCTCTGCTTAGCGCCAAGACATATTGTTTCTCTCAGTAATGTCTCTGCTCAAGAATTCACTCAGAGTGACCTCCAACTCCCTTAGACAATCCTGGTGAGACTTGAAGTCAAGACCTTGGGATTCCAGCACAGCCCTCTTTGCCCGCTGTGCTAACAGAGCGCTCCACTGGTATCAAGGGCTATAATCCATAAGCCCCAAGTTTGAGTTCCACTGCTGCCGTTTTGTGCTTTATGATCAGCTGAGAGGATGGTATCACCCTGAGCAAATAACTCAAATGAAAAGTTTTTACAAATATGTTCAATTAGGATTCGTTTAAGAATAAAAAAATGTTGTGTTTTGGTTGACACTTTTTCTGAAGCCTATTAAGTATGCCAAATAAACAAACTGCTAATGTATTGTTAATGAAGATTTCAGTCTCTTAATTTTCTGAGAACTATGATTTCTGACATGAAAAATTGCAGACAGCAACTCTTTGCCATATTTGGTGCCTTCATGCCATTGTATTATGTCAATGGAAAAATGTGTCTAGATGTTTTCATTCAGTTTAGAGAGATGTAGTACCTAATTATCCTTTGCACCTTTAAGTTTGACTATGAATGCTCATTTTACAATTCAAAGACGAAATGTGTGCACAATTATGCCTTTTGCTTAAATTCAAGGTGATCTCTATTATTTTCCATAAGAGGGTATGCACAATAAGACTCCCAAGTCAAGACAAACCATGGGGAATTATTTATTCATTTCTATATTTTGCAAACTGTTTGGTGAAAATACATATAACACATATCATTCATTATAATATGAATCCACAATAAACCTTGCAACTATAGGAGATTTAGAATAGAGTATTATTAGTATCCCTGTGGTGGATGGATATTATTATTATTATTATTTTTATTATCTTTCCATTAATCCATTTGCAAATGTTCTATATGCCTTGTGACCAGTAGGGGGCACTGCAGCACCCCAAACCACAGACACAACCAAAACGACACAGTTCCCGGTTTCAAATGCAAGTTTTATTACAATAAAGTGCCATACAAAAACTTTAAAAGTAAAAAAGAAAAACATGTTCTTTTTCACTCTCCTTTCACAGGTGAGCTTTGTCCTTTGCCACCCAACTCCAACTGTCAGAATGAGGTTGAGCAGCTTCTTTTATCTTGGATCTGGGAGTACTTCCAGTGCTGGGGCATAGACTAATGGACGCACTTCTGGGTCCAAAGTTTATCCCATATAGTAAGGTTGATGGATTACTGCAGCAACCCCGGGTGGATCCCATCGAAACCAACAAGGCTGCTCTATGGGACTCCAGTTCCCAGCATGTCTTGTGGGTGTCCAGACAGGTAGTCACCTAGTGTGTCAGGGGAGCATGTAGCCCTGCCAGGTTGTCTCTCTCTGTCCTTCCACCAGATTGGACTCCTGGCCGGGTATTATTCCTCAGTCAAGCCAAGTGTACCTACTGCCAAACTAGCATCTTTTGCCTGTCTCTTGAATGAAGCAGGACGATCTTGTCAATTCTTTTTGTTCCTCGAAATGGCTGGCCCCCCATCCAGGTAAGGAACTTTGCCCCATCCCAGCTGGAACGCCTGCCCATGGCGCCATACATCACAACCGGTATACAGTTTGGAGGAAGGTGCTGTAGTCTGCTATGCAGTTTTCTGATGAAGAAGTAGTTCATGGGAGCCAGAACCCATACCATGCAGCACTGGGTGCAGACACACACCTACCACTCGTTTTCCTCAAATGGGGCCAACTTAAATTTGCAGATTAACCTAACACACACAGGGTATCTGGAGAAAACATACTGTGGACACAGGGAGAGCATGCAAAGAGCAACAGGACAGTCTCCTGAAGCTATTACTAACCACTGTGCCATGTGCCATCAGATTTTTTTTTCAATCCATTCTACCTTGCCTTTCCAAGCATACACTCTCAGGGAATTAGGGCCTAATCCAACAGTATCACACACAACACAAAGTGGTTGGCAGACCAGTGGGAACATTCATCTACACCCACTGACCCTTTTTGATACTGGCTCATTACTTAATCTTACACACATTTTTGGGATGTTGGAGGGTACTTGAGAATCCAGGGAAATGCTACAAAATATATGGAGAATATATAAGCAGTCACCAGATCAGGCGCACTAATAATGCCCAATACCTGTGAAGTAAGTACAATTGCTTTGTAAACAGGTGTCCTTTGAAATGTAAGCGATCATATTCTTATTTTTGTGCTATCATGCAACGTTATGTGTAATATTAATTGTGGATTTATCTACTTCATCTTTTCTAGTAATGTACCATATCTGAATTGAAGCACTATAAGGTATATGTTTGCAATGTGGGCTTACTAATGTGCTTGTCAGTGATCATTGACTGAGGTCATTTGCATGCACCTTTCCCAAGTGGAATGACCTTTCTGTAAGAAATATAATATAAGACTGTCTTGTCTTATAAAAAGTGTTTGATGTGTGTGGTGTGTAAATAAATGTACATGCTGTGATGCTAAGGGGCGCTCTGCAAACCAAGACTCATCACAACACAAATAATGTATAATACCAGATACTGTAAACTTGTAGAGTTAATTTTCATGGATTACTAATACGAATAAGTCATTTTATCCACAAGTTAACACTTAACCTCTTATAGAAAGCAAGTCCATAAGGAAAGTATTAAATACAACAATTCAATAAACCATTACCTCTTAAATATTATGGTCCTCTCTGAACAAGTTATTACCTCCTTCTGTCCTTTTATCTTTTGTCACCCTCTGAGGTCAAATACCAGAATGGGTAGCCCTCTCCTTCTTCATTTTGAATATCTGGATTGAGCTGACATCCCAGCTGTTAGTTAAAAGCTGCCAGGAACATGAAGACCATCAAACTCTGGAGCCTATCGATTTTTTCTCCAGGTTCTCTGTTTTTTTTTAGACATGTGTACCTTTTTCTAGATACTCCAATGTCCAAAGCATTAGGAATTGATTAAAATTATTTGGGATCTTATTTTGTTAAAACATTGTGCAGAATTCATTGTTTTTGACCAAGAGTATTGTATTTTTACTTTGGCAATTGTTATGTAGTAAGCTGAATAAAATAATGTAACATAGGCTTATTTTTTTATCCTTTATTCTCCATATATAACTTGTTATATTAGGAATGTGTCATTCATTTGCATATCCTAACTAACTGCAGAGATTGTTGGGGTCAGAGTATAGGGTCAGCTATTTGTTCAGCACCTCTGGAGCTGCTGCAGGTTAAGGGCTTTGCTCAAGGGCCCATTGGCAGAGCATTCTTTTAGTCACTGCTAGGATTTGAACCAGCAGCCTTCAAGTTACTAGTCCAGCTCCTTTAGCCAGGGAGCCACCACTCCACCCTGGTTATTAGTTAAAGATTGAATATTACATGCACATGAGTAACAAGAAATTAAGAGTTAAGAAGAAAGCTAATCATGTTAGCATGGGGGTGTGGGGCAAGTGTGCATATAAGACATAATTTTGTTGGTGATTTCACTCTTGATAAGAAAAGTTCTCTGTTGTATTCATCTTGTTGTGCGACAAGTTATATCCATAAAATGCATAACAGAAGAGAAACAGGGCATAAAAATGACATCATTGCATCACTTTATGTATCTGTTTTCTTATGGACACTGCCATTTCGCATGTTGTTTTGCATGTGTGCCACGTATTCTTTATAGTAAATCTGCTTGTTTTTGCTCTTGGTGTGTTACCAGTCCGTGGCATGTGACATCATATCACTACTTTAAAGGATAACGGTTTATATAACTTACTGCCTGAAATGTACAATAAAAAAGGGAAGACACTATTAAATAAGTGAATAAACTGAACATTTATTATTTTGATCTTTACTTTGTTCAAATCTCACATTTTGAGTAAAGGTTTCAACTTTGTTATTTTGACTAGTCTTTGTTCCATGTATCAGTCCAAGCTATGTCTGATTTTCTTTCTGTCTTATACTATGTGTGATATCAGCCTACTCAATCTGTATGTCAATTGCTGTTGATTTTTCTACAAGAGGACTAGTTATTGAAGATGCTTAAAGCTAACCATTTTCAAGATATGTTTCCTTTACGTTTTATAAACCTATTTGAGATGTTCATTGTGATGTACATTAACCAGGTTTCCATCCAAGGAGTTTTTGCGAAAAAATATTTAGCACTTCAAATTTTAGCTGATGGAAATGCTAATTATCGATAAAATGTTGTACATGTCGACATAATATTTTTCCGTTTAACTTTAGTGCATAAATTCCATATTGATACTTCAGATGTCGCAAAAACTACTTTGTACATTGGAAACACTTTTTGTCGGAAAAAAAGGACTTTAACGCAGATAAATGTGTCACATGATACATTTTCATCATGTGCAATCAAAACGAGAATAGCGGAGCGGTTTGCATGGTCTGATGAAGAGACTTGTTATTTCTCGTGATGAGCCAATGCAGTAGGGGATAGGCTGGGTCTCCTGCTACTAAAAGGGGTACCTGAACTCCCTCCACATCAACTGTAGCCTGGGGGTGTCTCTCAGAATGTCTAAATAATACAAAAAACCGCAAAGGTAATTTACTGTGCCAGTCAAAATATTTAATAAACCGTGTGTTTCATTATCTAAAATATTTTTCTTATTATTAAATGGCAGATGTTTTAGCATATATGAGAAATTCTCTCATTAATATTAACTTTTTTGATTAAACGTCTTTATTTTGTATTAATTCAAATTTCAGTTTTAATTAAAAACCTTAAGGGAAGCAGGTTACAGTACTAATTCAGTTGTTATCGCACTGAGAAGGGATGTTGAAAGGTAGGCTCACCTGTACAAATCCAATGCTGCAAACACAGCTGCATCATGGGCACTTCCAGGAATGCCAACGCAAATGTCTCGTATCATGCACCTGTCATCAACAAGGGCCTGGAGAACAATAGATGGCCACCCTTTGCAATTAATGTAATCACAGTAGCTTTCCGTCGGGGGAAGAATAGGCACATGCGTGCTATCCAGCGCACCATAAATCTGTGGCACAAGATGCACCAAGGAATTGCGGTATGCAATTTCATTGGCCTCCGCTACAGTCAAAAGTCTGATATAACGCCGCATTAATTTTCGATGGACGGTAGTTTTACTAACCACGAAAGTTTCTCCAACTACTCTATACTCGGCGCAGGTTGCCAGCTTGTAAAGGGCGATGGCAATCCGCTTTTGGGTTGGAACCGGTGGTCGGTGGCAACCTGTGATGGGCGCAACATCAGGACTGATGAATCCACACAACATCTCAAACGTCGGCCGTGTCATTCTAAAATGTTGCAGCCAGAGATTTTCTGTAAAGTGTCTCTCCACCACCTCCTCCCAGAAGGTCTTATTCCATCATCTCTCCCATACCCGTGGGTTTCGTCGCATTGGGGTACTTTCTTCGAGCTCTAGGGCTATCAGACCTATCAGGGCTGCTTCATTCTGCTGTCATCTTCGGATATTATGTACAATTCCAATTATTTGTGAAACTGAAATAACAGTAAGCTGGCAAATTTCAAAAAACTGTCTGAATAATCTCTCCATTTCTTTGTTTCTTTGTTTAGTGGAGGGGGTGTAACGTGGAAAACAAAAGGTAGATAATTTGCGACATACACAAAATTATGTATGGAAACGGCTCAAGGGCAGATTTATTTTCGCGATACAACAAAACTTCGACAAAACGTTTTGGGGGGAATGACGTCATCACGTACACCATTTTATCGATAAAAAGCCAGTTGGATGGAAATAGGCTGGAGATAGCAAATTCCGCACATTTTTTTTTTACATATATTCTGTTTGTTGATAACAAAACGTCACAATAAACTGGATGGAAACTTGGCTATTGATAAAAGTGATTACTTTTCCTGGTCTCTCAATTATTAGTAACTGTTGAATTGTATTCATGAATGCAAATAAAAATAACTATTCACAATTAAAACCCTTTGTTATGAGTTTAATTTTGCAGACCAGTGTTTATTTCTCTACATGTCTGAATGTTTCATCCTCTGGGTTTTCAGGTTTTTTCACTTATCCTCAGGTTCGCATGTGCTAAGTGTGCTGGTGATTCCAAATTGGCCCAGTGGGTGGGTGTGTATCAGTGGACTCTGATAGATTAGCACCTTATCCAGGAATGTTTCTTTGCTGTGCCACTGGGATAAGCTATGGTTGTTGTGATGTGGAATTGGTTTGCAAATGTTATATTCAGAGGTGGGTAGTAACGAGTTACATTTACTCCGTTACATTTACTTGCATAACTTTTTTAAAAAAATTGTACTTCTGAGAGTAGTTTTACTGCACCATACTTTTTACTTTTACTTGAGTACATTTGTGAAGAAGAAACACTACTCTTACTCCGCTACATTGGGAAACACTTGACTCGTTATTTTTTCCTATTTATACACTAAACTATATTTTTGCAAGAGAGAAGTTGCCAGTGGATCTACTGCATGACCGTTTCACCAATCAGACGTAGCCATGTCACATGACCACACACAAACTCCCTGCATCTTGCAGCCTGTGAGAGACGTTTTAGTCATGCGGGGCTCCTGTTCACTGCTAAATGGTCACAGCTTCACTGCAAGAACCAGATCGTCGTTCTCAAGCCTGTTTTTCATGTCTTTTAACCTCATGTCTTTTCTCCTTTTCTTTGATTTCCCCTTTTTTTTTTGTGCTGACCCGTATATATACACTCCCACCTTAATCACATGCCGCAGGAAGCCAATAAAGCAATTGAGAATGATCCTGCACGTGCAGGTGCAACTCGTTCCAACTACCTCATTAACTCCCCGTGGTCGTGCAATTGTACCCACGGACAGTAATACGGCTTTATGGATTTGAAACTGGGCTTTTTTTTTTTTTTTGAAGCTGCGGACCCGCTACACCACAAAGTGCATATGCAATACAGTGAACTCTCGTTTATCACGGTTAATCCGTTCCAGACTCTACCGTGATAAATGAATTTTCGCGAAGTAGGATTCTTTATTTATAAATCGAATATTTTCACAGTTAAAGTATACAAAACCTGTTTATGACCTTCTAAATACGTTTTTTAACATTATTAGAGCACTCTAGACATGAAATAACACGCTTTAGTCACCATTACACTTGTATTACCCAATATATTAGGCAAAATAAGAGAAAATAAGACATATTAGACGTTACAAATATCATATTACTAGGCTCACTCGCCTTTTAAGGCAACCGACTTTTATCCTCAATTTTTGTGCGCTCCATGTGTACATCAGGCATGTAAGTGTAGGGAATGAGAACATCAAAGTGCCCATTCATAACATCTCCCGAAAACCTAAGTTTTTTTTATCCCCTCAAGTGCCTGTCTAAAGTCGTACAATGTCAGCCCGAATCTGTACCGCTAACGATGGAGTTTCATGCACTAAATAAGCTATAGATGAGAATAATCAAGCACCATCTCCCCTGATATTTACTACGCGGTGAGGCATTTGTACTCCATCAATTATTTCCAGACACATAATTTTGTCTATTTTTCCAGCGCATCGTGCACAAAAGCAAGGGAACGAGGACAGTACCAGAACTCTGCTCACATCGCTTTGCTTCGTACCTCAAGCCGCAAGTAGTAAGTCTGTAATAAGCAAAATACCCCTACGCTTTGCACTCACGGGACAGAAGGACAATCCCGAACGCTTTTATATAGTAGATTATTGTACTGTACATTTAATTGCACACAAACACACACAGTTCTTACACACAACCACTAACCTATGAAGGCACGACCTCAGTAGGAGAGTCTTCAGAGGTGGTGCAGTATCTTCAGCAGGTGCGTTGTTGTCTTCTTCCGCTGAAGGAGTAATAGGAGTAGGCAGTGGGTGTCTGGGTGCGCTGAAGAACATCTTGATAGGCAGTTGCTGGCGCTGTCTTTTCATATGCGTGAGGAGGCTTTTGTAGGGTATTGCCATCTTTAATCATATCCAAGAGTTTCACCTTCTCCTGGATAGTAAGCATCTTCCTCCGGCGCTTAGTTTTATTGTCAGAAGGCTTAGAAAAAGCAGCAAGTTTAGGAGCCATCGTAGGGCCTAGATAAAAGTTCTCAGAAAGCACATGCGTAGTGACGTAAGCGTGTATGAGAAAAAAATCGCGATAGAGTGAAGCCGCGAAAGTCGAAGCGTGATATAGCGAGGGATCACTGTATTATACTGTCAGTGTACAGGATACCTCATCACTGTAAGTAGTTTGCACTGTTCAGACATACATGTTATCTACTGTAGGTATTTGCTTCAAAAGCTTTGTTGTGAAAAACTGAGATTTGGAACTTTGTGTTATTTGTGAATCTTTATTTTGTAAAGATGTGATTTATTTTTACTCATTTTTTTTATTTTATTATTTGGAAATAGCAGAATTTGCACATTATTTAAAAATTTTTGTCTGTCTTATTACAACATTTCTAAAAAATAAATCATTTATTATATTCAAACAGTTACTCAGTACTTGAGTAGTCTTTTCAACAAGTACTTTTTTACTCTTACTTGAATAAGTTTTTGGACGACTACTTTTTATTTCTACTTGAGTAATATTATTTTGAAGTAACACTACTCTTACTTGAGTACAATTTTTGGCTACTCTACCCACCTCTGGTTTTATTACTTAATGTGTAACTGAATTTAAGCTGTGATTTCAAAGAGATTGTCCTATATTATTTATACAAGTTTACATTTAAGTGTCTTTTTTTTACATTAAATACTAGGTAATGCCAAATATATTGTGGCATATGGTCGGGGCCCATGCCCGGCTGGGATGCCTCCATACTGGAAGGACTGAGGGAGGGAGAATATCCAGAGCATTACCTCCCCTGGAGCACTAGATGGCAGCCCCCCTGGACTGAAGTGGGCTCCATGGGAGTGGGAGTTTGGAACAGCTCTGTTGGGTTCCATGGGCGCCACTAGGGGGTGCTGCAGCTACTGCTGAGCCATTGAGTGCAGCTCTTCTGCCACGCCCGGAAGTGCTGCCAGAAATGCGTCAACAAACACCTGGAGCATTTCCAGGTGCCTTATAAAAGGAGCCAGCAGACACTACTCAGGGAGCCAGAGGAGTAGTGGAGAAGAAAAAGAGAGTGAAAGAAGAAGTGAAATTTGTATTGTGCTGTGACTGTGCTACGACTGTGTTGTGCTTGTGGGAAACGGGGGAAGGCGTTTCCCACGAGGAAAAGAGAAAAATAAAAGCATGTACTTGTACTTGTGCCTCTATATGTGTCTGTGTCGGGTGCCTGATGGTCCACAATATATATAATGATTTGGACAAAAATAAGCAAGATAGATAGATAGATAGATAGATAGATAGATAGATAGATAGATAGATAGATAGATAGATAGTTTATTAATCCCAAGGGGAAATTCACATACTCCAGCAGCAGCATACTGATAAAAAAACAATATTAAAGTAAAGAGTGATAAAATGCAGGTAAAACAGACAATAACTTTGTATAATGTTAACATTTACTCCCCGGGTGGAATTGAAGAGTCGCATAGTTTGGGGGAGGAACGATCTCCTCAGTCTGTCAGTGGAGCAGGACAGTGACGGCAGTCTTTCACTGAAGCTGCTCCTCTGCCTGGAGATGATCCTGTTCAGTGGATGCAGTGGATTCTCCATGACTGACAGGAGCCTTATCACGCCCGTCGCTCTACCACAGATGTCAAACTGTCCAGCTCCATTGCTACAATAGAGCCTGCCTTCCTCACCAGTTTGTCCAGGCGTGAGGTGTCCTTCTTCTTTATGCTGCTTCCCCAGCACACCACCACATAGAAGAGGACACTCGCCACAACCGTCGGATAGAACATCTGCAGCATCTTATTGCAGATGTTGAAGGACGCCAGTCTTCTAAGGAAGTATAGTCAGCTCTGTCCTTTCTTGCACAGAGCATCAGTATTGGTTATATTGGTTATATCAGTTATGTAAGATAGACGTGATTGAAAGTAGTGTTTCAAATGTGTGTTTAAAAAAGAGTCCCAAACCAAAACAAGACTTATCACTTATATGACTGTATTAATACTATGGGTGTTATGGACCACAGAGTGGCACAGCTGGCAGAATTGCCCCCTTACAGCACTTGGACCCTAGTTTAATTCATGGATGGAATTGCTTATGCATTCAGTGTGCAGGCTCCTTCTGTATTAGTTTGTGTCTCCTCTGGAGACATTAACAATGAAGCTGATTGATGTAAATAAACAGGCCTGATATACATTAAGTACTTATGACTGTGTTCGATGGGAGGGGTGTCCCATCTGAGGTTGGTTCTTAATTTGTTGTCAAGAAAGTCCCTTGATGCCCCATAAGTTTGTGGTATGAAAAGTGTACAAAGAAAATCAAAAACAATGGATTGACTGATAATACCTTTGTATGCACAATGTCACAGCAGAGAACAGTGCCACCCTGCAGAGAATTGGCTCAATTTTAATTTATTGTTGTATAGTCTTTTTTCCATGCCTTTTTCAGGGAACAGTATTTTTTTTTTTGTACAATACAAAGACCTGTCCCAATATTATTTAGAGACTCAAAACTGTGTGCTCTGTTATGAACTGGCACCTCTTGTAAAACTATTAAATTTCTCGTATCTAGTGCTGGTCAGAAAAATGTCAGTTTTTGAAAAATCACTGTCATTGCAAAGTAAATTATGTCAAAAATAGCAAGCACATTTTTTGAACAATTCCTTATTAGATATTCAACTTTACTGGAAACATTTTTCAACTTTTTTAATAAAAATATTCCATTTTCCTATTTTGGTAATACTAGGCAGATCCCAAGCAGTAGTCAGAGATTAACATATTAATATTTTTGATTTTTAATAAAAGTGACTTCCTGAAATTGAGTTTTGTTCTTTGCAAAATAAATGTAAAAATATAAGCATGCTGCTTTTCTTCTGCTTAGACCATAAGGCCATAATGTGTCTGTTAAACTCTTCTGTGATAGTTCATTTCATTAGATTAAGCTAATACATAAGGTGTCTCAATATCTTATCCAGATACGTCTTATATTTTTAAGATTTCTACTTCAACTACCTAACTTGATAGTTTGTTCCAAATTCCCATGATTCCAGCTTTGAAGAAGTGCCTCTTGGCTTCCACCTTAAATGCACTTCCCCATCCTTTCTACCACTTGTCCTTGAGTACTTGGTTTACTATTTAAATGAAGGAATTCTTCTGGATCAGTTTTGTTGATGTTTAAGAATTTTGAAATCCTGAATTAGATCTGAATCAGGTTCCCACTTATTTGAGACATGTAGGTGTCCAATAATTGTTATAAGTGGAAATAGGCCAGGAGATGATGAACACAGACTTAAATGTAGTCAGGACAGGCAAAAGGGTCGGCCAGGAGAAATTGAAAATACCAGGCAACCAGGAAGCAAAAGAGCAAAATGAGAAGTGAAAGTCAAAGACAGAAGGAGAGTCAAACCCAAAACCAAAAACCTGATTCTTGGGCTTACTTTGAATTAAAGCCAATTATGGTAGAGAAATTCAAAGATGTTGTTTACCCACCAATGGATAAAGGAACCAATACCATGTTTATAGCATCACTTCTGTGACATTATCAGCACAATGACAGTGGTCAAGTGATTCATCCAAAAATGTGTTGTGTAAAGAAAGAAAGACAAGGCAAGTGTCACACACGTGCGCTTGGGGATCAACTTAAGGGCTTAGATAATTACTCTCCCGGAACACACGAGGGTGCTAAACAATAATGATTTCTCTCCTCTTTTCCCATCTGCAGAAAGGAAAATTGACATGCCTCCAACCATGATGTCACTTCCGGGGTCACTCCACTTGGACCCGCCTCTTGGGCAGACTCCATGAACTTATCAAGAAGTCTCGACCATTTGCGCTCAACACATTTTTTTGCACCTTTCATGCTTTTCAATATGCAGGATTCACTTGCGTGGTGCCCCAGACCCTTCATGATTGTCTGTTTTGTCTCTACACAGAAATTAAATGAAATTTTGTATAAACTTATCAAATTGAAAAATGTTCAATTGCAATAACAAAAAATACACAAAAAGCAATGTAGGTGTTATATATCACACCTAGTCTTCTCTGCTCAAGACTAGGCATGAGCAAGCCCTGGGGAGTTTGCTTCATCGTGAGCTTCAAGAAATCGCAGAATTGTTCCAAAACTTCACCAAACTTATGGAAATTCATGGAAGTCAAGGTGGAAGGAGGAACTGAACTAGATTTAAGTAGATACAGTAGTGCAATGGTCTTTTAAGTCTTCCTTGGGGCTGGGAAAATATCTGCCAACTGTGTTGGACTGATTATTGTGGGGAAAAATTTCAACTGAGGCCAGCAGTGCTAACCATTGCACCGGCGTGCCTCGAACAACAAAAGACACAGACAGAATGATAATCCACATTAAAAAAAACATAATACAAGAAATAGCTGAAAACTAGCAATAAGCAAAAATAAATAAATAATTGCATTCACAGAGTTCCCGTTTTCAGGGCCCTGATTGGCTGTGCCATGCAGCATATTTTGAAGTTGCACTCAACACAGTTGCCACATAGTTTTGTTACCACTCTATGCTTCACACTTTTATCTTAAATCAAGAAGACAGAAATGCCTTGTAAATAGTAGTACATTTAGTTTTTATTATTATTTCACGGGTCTCATGTGTTTTTCTGAAAGTGGGGGGTAGGGTCAGGCTAGTTTAAGGCTTGTTTTGACTCGCTGCCACTCTGTGTGGCTAATTATGAATACATTTGGCCAGCATGCACAATTAGCCATGCAGTGCAGCAGCAAGTGAGTGAGTGCACATTGATCAGAGCAATTTACTTAACGGAAATGGTTGATTTAGAGAGGTACTCTGTACCCTTATTTCCCTCTTTGAGCTTTGGAGTATCGGCAGTAATTATATGCGTACAAATGTGTACTGGCAGTCCCGCAGACCAAGGAGCATAATATATTTAATCTAGCAATGAAGATGCAACATATAATGAATTTATTCTGGTTGGGTAATGACATCAGGTATGCATGTATTATATATACATTATTAACAAAGTCTTAAAGCAGACCAGACAGGTCTGCAAATTATGAGGTGGCATACACTTATAGTATGCATTCTTGAAGGTTTGGCACATTTCTGGATAGTTATGTCACCATCCAACATGGCGGCAACAGCTCTGTGATATCACGCGGGACTCACAAAGTATCATGGGGCACTGGAAAAAAAAAGTTTGCTTAAGATGGCCACACAGACAATTTTCTGCAAATAATTCGGCAAACAAGGCCTCCAGCAAAACCCAGCAAATCAGCTGCATAAGATGGTTTGGTGAATGTTGCCAGTCAATGCTACTGAAGGGAAAAGATGTTTAAAAGATCTTTAACTAAACTAACTTCCATAGCTGCTATACGTTTTTGGTGGCATAGTGACCAGAACTGTACACAGTGCTCCAGATACAGTCCCACTAGTGCATGACATCCTTTCATTTCAATATAATCTAACAATTTAGTCAACTTTTTAATTGCTTCCAATAATTGCCTGGAGCATAAACACATCAGTGTCGCATGCATCCTGTAGGTTAGGCCTTGTTCACACGGGCGTTAAGTTTTTGGATAAACGAACTTGCTCTGAACGTCCTAGACGTTTATGTTGCATTTTGTGGTGGCGATCGATTGACTTCTACACCGGCGTTCGTTTGTCTCTGTCTAACGCCAGCCTGCAGCCCAAATTGTAGTTTGTGTGTTAACCTGTGGAGGCAGTGTCGGGAACTGGATATGAAAGCCCTTGTCGTTTTATTTGAGGTGCCTCCTTTCAATATGGACCATTTTGCTATGTTAGATATAAATCTTCTTGTTTTAAAAATACTCGTAATACGGCGACGTAGGGAGAGAAAAATCGCCGCTACTGGGTTCATCCTCTGACTGCAAAACGTCGGGTTAAAGGAAGTTTTTTTGTGCTTTATGAAGAAATGCGAAAATTTCCGCTCAACTTTTTTAATTACTGTCGGATGTTGGTTTCCACTTTTGATTGTCTACTGCAGCTGGTGCAATGCCACATTGCACGCCGATCAACCAATATGCGACTTGGTGTTAGCCCCGAAGAGAGACTACTTGTCACTTTGAGGTAAGGAAACAGTAGTCGAGTGCGCTTACACCGGTGTTATGCACTGAAATGCCCCCGCTCCTCCGAAGCATAAAATAAACGCGCAGAAAACGAACTAGAAGCGGTTTCCTTGCGTTCGTTGGGTTTTGAACGCCAAGAAAAAGCTGCATGCAACGTTTTTTGATGCCGTATAAACGCCAAGAGCCGGACAAACGCACGTCACCAAAGCCCGTGTGAACACTCTCATTGACTCCTACGTGTAGAAAACACTCGGCGCTTGATCCGCCACCAGACGCCTAACGCAAAAACGCAAAATTTTAACGCCCGTGTGAACAAGGCCTAAGTGTCATCCTTCTTCTGTTTTGAATTTTCCTTTTGCCTGTGACAGGCTGTGTTAGTGTAGGCACTCAACTCATATGCCTAATATCAGCAGTGCACACACCCTGACGAGGTCTTCACCCCTAGCTAAATGTCCAATTTATGTAACTTTTTTGGACTAAACGGTCTGCCCATTTAGACCACGCTAAGTATTTCATTAAGACTTTGCTCTTGAAACCTGCCTCTAAATTCCACCTCTTTGAATTTCTGTTCTTAACTATTGCATCGTAATGACCCTATCACCACTAGCAACCCTGCCTTAGGGAAACCTAGCTATATGACCTGAACCTCCATTCTATTCACCTTACCACCCCTGTTGGCCATTTTTCTAACAGAACTGGTTTTATCTTGATGAACAAGAGTTTTATGTATTGCTTTTTTTCTGCAGATACTCCTTCTTGTCTTTTGCATCCTCACTTCTTGCTATCAACTGTCATCCTTCATACCTCTTGACATATTTTGTAGTTTTCTTTTCATTCATACTTTGCATCAGCTAGATCAGACTGCAAGCCTATTCTCTACATCCATGTTGATTGCCTTTCTCAGGCTCAAATGTCAGCATTTCTCTCAGGTCTCAGTCTGCTTGTGCCATATCGTTCTCTGCCACTCATGCTGTTGGCCACACTCTTGACCTTGTAATCTCTGTGGGCATTGTCTCAAGATAGTTCCCCTCTCCTAATCTCGCTTTTGAAGATCTCTGTGTCTTCCCTGCTGACCTTACTCCTCCTCCTCCTCCTTCCATCATACCCCTAGTTCTCTGGTTTTGTCCTTCTTGAATAGACTGGCTCATATAACAATCACTTAGTCAGCTGTGGGGGTTTTTGGACATCTCCACTGTAATCAGTATTCCCTTCCATCCATCTATTTGTCGAAGCTGCTTTTTCCATTACAGTAGCCATTACATAGGCTATAAGGTGGGACCACCCAGGAGAGAGTTCCAGTTCATTGCAGGGCACACTTACATTCACACCTGCACTCATTCATGTCAGTCTAGCATTACAGTGTCCGCTTAATTGAATATGAACACCTATGGCAGCAGTCCCCAGTCACCAGGCCGCAAACCAATATCAGGCTGTAGGTCATTTGGTG
Organism: Polypterus senegalus; assembly: GCF_016835505.1. NCBI lineage: Eukaryota > Metazoa > Chordata > Cladistia > Polypteriformes > Polypteridae > Polypterus > Polypterus senegalus. The sequence continues at coordinate 160,449,088 of NC_053159.1, forward strand.
TCAGGCCGCTTGGAAAGAATAAAAAAAAAACTTTATATTTTTGTTTTATTTCCATTTTATTGGCTATCAGGGTTTGCATGTTCTTTTATTTTGAGATATGACCAGATCATCTCTCCATCACTTCCGTCTGTGCCGCTTTCCCAGACACTTTTGATGTCCAATAAATTAAGCCCACAGGCTAACCCTAGCTAAAATGAGTAAAAACCAAACGTCTCTCGAAAGGTTCTTTGAAAAAGGGGAAAGACCCAATGATGAATCTAAAAATGACAACAAAAAAGAAAGCTGCCTTTTAAAGACAATACCAAGAGTCCTATTGTGGGTTTATCGAGACAGGTGATTTCCATCCATCCATCTAGCCCACTCTGCATAATGTGTGGCAACCGGCTATTCAATGCGGCCATGAAGCCTTCAAAACTGCTTCGCCAGATAGAGACAAGCACCTTGTATTAAAAGAGAAGCCTTTTTTGAAAGAAAAATACAAGATCATGAAGGACAGAAGCAGCTACCGAAGGCCACCATCAGTAAATCTGTCTGCACTGAGAGCATCATACTTAGTGACTAACCGTATAGCTAAGGCTAAGGAGCCTTTTACTATTGGTGAAAAGTTGACCCAGAATGCTGCTAAGGACATTTTAGGAGAGGCTGCAGTTTGAAAGGTAGCTCAGGCTCCTCTTTTGGCTAGCACCATCACTAGACAAATTGATGAAATAGTGGAGGACATTGAGGAACAATTATTAGAGAGGATTAATGAGTCACCGTGGTTGACGAGTCTACTGGTGTTTACAACAAGGCAATAATGCTTGTTTTTGTGAGATATATACTGTATTTCAGAAGGATGTGCTTGAGGATAAGTTATGTGCATTATCGTTGCCAACCAACACTACAACTGCAGAACTATTCAAGTCTTTGAATGATTACATATCAGGAAAACTGAATAGGTCCTTTTGTGTCAGTGTATGCATGGATGGAGCTGCTGCCATGACTGGACAGCTTTCTGGTTTCAGTACTCGGGTCAAGGATGTCGCAGCTAAATATGAGTCTGTGCTCTGTGTCATTCACAGAGAAATGTTCACTAGCCAAAAATATCACTTGAACTTAACAGCAGTTGGATTGATGTCATTAAAGTTATTAACCACATCAAAGCACATGTGATACAGCAGGTCCGTGGCTCCAAATGGATGGCTAGTTTTTAAATAAATAATCGCCACACTCGTAGTATAAGGAGGGGTGTGGAAGCGTGGCGGGAGCGGTTTCCGGGTGAAATGTGGCGCGGGCCTTTCCACACAGGTGTGGGGTCGCCCATGGCTGTAATTGATGCCGGGAGCTGCTAATTGCCACACCTGTGCAACGTACCCAGATAAAAATGAGAAACACGAGTGCGGGAAGGGAGGCGGGATGGGGATAAGAAAAAGGATGGGGGTTAAGGAGAGAAGAAGACAGGAGGCCATAAAAGCCTGTGCATGAGTGAGTGAGTGAGTGAGTGAGCGAGCGAGTGAGTGAGCGAGCGAGCAAGACAGAACAGACTCTCTGGGAGAAGAGCCCTGGAGGAGTGTATGGACGATACTAAGGGGCAGATGGATTGGGTCGCCCCTGCTGACTATTTCAGAGTATCAGGAGTGACCAAGATTATGGATGGCTCTCCTGTAAAGCAGCAGGAGTCGAGGAGGTTTGGAAAGGACAGCCTCAGTGTGAGCACCTTGGTCACTGGGGACCCAAGTCTTGGTCTGGCGAGGGAGCTGTATGTAGCCAGGGGATGGAAGGCAACCGGACAAGTTGAAGGTCAGCTTTACCTGCAGATAGGGCAATTCCCTTGTTGCAGGGCCTGTATGGGAGAAGCAGGGGAGCTGCCAGTTAAAAGGAGAAGGCAACAGATTTTTAAAAAGGGACTGCTTCCAGCCTGTTGATTTTAACCTTGTTTTAATTGAATGTTTATTTAAGGATTTTTATCTTGGATGATTTTTTGGAACACTGCACTATTTATTTAAACACATTTTTGATTTTAATAAAAGCACTTTTGCTCTTTGCACCTTCCTATTGCCTAGAGTGTTTTGTCCCAATTTACCAAGCTCATATGGTTATATTATCAAGAGTGTCGGGTTCAAGAGGCTCCCAAAACTGTAAGAAGGAGTTTGGAGCAGGACCTTAACTTGTGTCTGTTCAAGCAGCTTTTTGAGCAGATGGACACAGAACACAGACATCTTCTCTTATACACAGAAGTTAGATGGCTTTCTGAAGGTAGATTGCTGACCAGAGTGTTTGAGTTATGAGAGACGCTCCAAAGATTTCTTTAAGATAAACAGTTACCACTGGCAGCAAATTTCGGAATGAATTGCAAAACTTTCTTACTTATGACAACCTGCTCAATTAGTCACTTCAGGGGACAACTGAACTGTCTTCAAGTTGGCAGATAAAGTGGCTGCATTCAAAACCAAACTGGAACTGATGATGAATGAACACAGGCATATTTGACATGTTTGAAACATTAGCAAGGATTTTGGAAGAGAAGGAGCTTGGGTCTTCATTCTCTCAGCTGGTGCACAATCACCTATGTTTGGTTTTTAAAAGAGTTCGAGCATTACTTTCTAACTACTTAAGAGCCACGAACTTGGAAGGAATGGATCCATGACCCATTTATGAACAAACCAGGTGAATCAGCCTTGTCAGTGCTGGAAGATTGAGATTTTAAATGACAGTGGCCTTAAAAGTATGTTCAAGACAACTTCAGTTCTGCCAACATTCTGAATTAAAATTGAGATGGAATATTCTGAGATTGCCACAAAAGCACTGAAAACCCTGCTTCCATTCCCAACATCCTATCTTTGTGAAGTGGGGTTTTCTGCAGTGACAGCAACCAAAATTAAACTACAGAGTACACTAAACAAATAGAACACACTTTGGGTGTCATTGTCTCCCACCACTCCTAAATGAGAGTGCAATTGGGAGGTAGCTAGAGGGCCTTATAAATAGTAGTACCACGCCATACCAGGGGGTGGCGAGCTACACTAACTTTGTCTTTCAATCCTCTGTAGACCATCCACAGGAAATCCCTCTAGGTCCCAGCACCACTGATGACGTCACTTCCAGTACCGGTGCCACTGATGATGTCACTTCCGGTACTGGTGCCACTGATGATGTCAGTTCAGGTCCCGAAGACGTCACTTCCGGTTCCAGCACCACTGTAGACATATTTTTCCACTCAAGTCAGTTCTGTTTTGGACCTGAATACAACTCAAAAATAATACCCATTTGCAGCCAGGGCATATTATATCGGTAGCTGCCCCAAACCTTTAATGTTTCTTGGCTATCTTTGTTACAACGCACCATACCCGGTCTGTGGAAAATTGTCTTACATGAAACCGGTCAATGGTGCAGAAAAAGGTTGTAGACTGCTGATCTACACTGTCTGGATATTAAAGATAGAGCCCACTATGACAGCCCACTATGTCTCCCAGGTCTTTCTCTTAAGATGTACATCCTAGTTTCGAAGTTGTTGATGCATATTCAAATCCAACATGTTTGCTTGTTAATGTAATACTTCACATTTAAAATATTACATTTCAACAGCCACAAATTCCCCCCAAATCTTAATTCTGTCACGGTCCTTCTGTAGTGGTTTGGCTGATTCTCCATTATCCACCATTCCATTTAGTGTAGTATCATCTGCAAACTTAACCAACTTGTTATTTATATTACAATCTAAATCATTTTATACTTTACATTGAAAATAGCAGTGGCCACAGCATTGAGAGACAACACATTATAACATCACCTAATTATGATAACGTTCCTCACACCAAAACCTTCTGCTACGTGTATTTGAACTAATTCTGCACCCATCCACACACTGCAATTTCAATTCCCATTTTTTCTTTAGTTTGATTACTAGTATCTCAGGTCAAAAGCTTCCTGAAAATCAAGATAAATAATATCCATTCGTACGCAACTCTCAAATTGTATGCTTTTTCTATGATGTTTCCTCCTAGAATTCCACCATACTTGTGAAACACAATCACCCTATCTAAACTCATGCTGACTATTCACTAATAAAGCTGCTCTTGCCATGTAGTGCTTAATCTTAGCATGACACAATTTTATGGCGCAACATGCAATATACTGGTGTGACATGTATTTCTTCTGTGTATTTCCTGGTCACAATACTCTCATTATTTCTTGTGTTTGGCTTAGCCCCAACATTAATCAGCACTTCTTTCTATATAATTTCTAAATCACTAAGTACCTCCTTAATAGTCCCTTTAACTGCTGAGAGATGAATGCCTTCTTCAAATACAGAAAATTAAAAAAAATTAAATGTAAAGTATTTTCATTTTATTTATTTTCACTTTAAGTACTAAAAAAATACTGAAAGAATCTCTGAGTCATACTTTTTCACAGTATTTCTCTGTAACTGCCATTTAGCTTTCCTAATATTCTTTTTAACTATTTCTCTCATGCTTTCATAAGCACTATAGCTAGTTGTTTCATATGACTTATAGACCTGTTTTTCAGATTCTTTTTCAGCTACTTATTTATTTACAGCAGCATTTATTCTTTTGAGTTAAACTTGTTGTACATTGTACTTAAAATTGTACATACGTACGTTGTATGCTCTACATACATTTAAAACATGCCTCAATTTCTCGGCAACCGTTTCTACACTTAAATGTTTATTCCAGTTTACCATTTTTAGATTTTGATGCATCTGATCTAGATTCACCATATTAAAATTCAACTTAAAGGTTTTCATTTTTGATGCATTTGGCCAAAACACTGTTATATGTGACACTAAATTCCAAAGGTTAAATTATATCACCCCCCAGAATCTTAGGCTTAATATTACAAAATACTAAATTTAGATAGTTTTATGCAATGTAATCCATTCATCCATCCATCCATTATCCACTGCTTATCCAAGGTCAGGTCGCGGGGGCAGCAGCCTAAGCAGAGAAGCCCAGACCTCCCTCTTCCCGGCCACCTCCTCCAGCTCCTCTGGGAGGACCCCAAGGCGTTCCCAGGCCAGCCGTGAGATATAATCCCTCCAGAGTGTCCAGGGTCTGCCCCGTGGCCTTCTCCCAGTGGGGCATGCCTGGAACACGTCTCCAGGGAGGCGTCCAGGGGTCATCCTAACCAGATGCCCGAACTACCTCAACTGACTCCTTTCAATGTGGAGGAGCAGCGACTCTACTCTGAGTCTCTCCTGGATAACTTTACTCCTTACCCTATCTCTAAGGGAAAGTTCAGCCACCCTGTGGAGAAAACTCATTTCGGCCGCTTGTATCCACGATCTTGCTGTTTCGGTCACTACCCAAAGCTCGTGGCCATAGGTGAAGATAGGAATGTAGATCGACTGGTAAATCGGCAGCCTCGCCTTTTGGCTCAACTCTCTCTTCACCATGATGGGCCATTGCAGAGCCTACATTACTGAGGATGCCGCATCGATCCGTCTGTCAACCTCCCGCTCCATTCTTCCTTAACTCGTGAACAAGACCCCAAGATACTTGAACTCCTCCACTTGAGGCAGTAATGCGTTCACAACCTGGAGAGAGCATTCCACCATTTTCTGGCTGAGAACCGTGGCCTCAGATTTAGAGGTGCTGACTCTCATCCCCACCGCTTCACACTCGGCTGCGAACCGCTCCAGTGAGAGCTGGAGGTCACTGTCCGATGAAGCCAACAGAACCACGTCATCTGCAAATAGCAGAGAAGAGATTCTGAGGTCACCGAACCAGACCCCCTCCACTCCTTGGCTGTGCCTAGATATTCTGTCCATATAACTTATGAACAGAATTGGTGACAAAGGGCAGCCCTGGCGGAGTCCAACCTCAACAGGAAACGAGTCTGACTTATTACTGGCAATGTGGACCAAGCTCCTGCTCCTCCTGTACAGGGACTGAATGGCTCATAACAATGAGCATTGTAGCCCGCACTCTTGGAGCACACCTCACAGGATGCTTCGAGGGACACGGTTGAATGCCTTCTCCAAATCCACAAAACACATGTGGACTGGTTGGGCAAACTCCCATGCCCCCTCCAGGATCCTGGCCAAGGTGTAGAGCTGGTCCAATGTTCCACGGCCGGGACGGAATCCGCATTGGTCCTCTTGAATCTTAGATTCGACCATTGACTGAACTCTCTTCTCCAGCAACCCTGAATAGACTTTACCAGGGAGGCTGAGGAGTGTGATCCCCCTATAGTTGGAATACATCCTTTGGTCACCTTTCTTAAAAAGGGGGACCACCACCCCAGTTTGCCAATCCAGAGGTACTGCCCCTGATGTCCATGCGATGTTGCAGAGACGTGTCAACCAGGACAGCCCCACAACATCCAGAGCCTAGAGGAGCCCAGGGTGAACCTCATCCACCCCAGGGGCCCCGCCACCTCTGAGCTTTTTAACTACCTCAGCGACCTCCTCTAAGGAAGACATGCTGGCGGGATTGAGAAGATCCTCGAAGTATCCTTCCACCGGTCAATAACGTCTGCAGTTGAAGTCAGCAGGGCCCCATCTTCACTGCACACAGTGTTGGTGGAGCACCGCTTTCCCCTCCTGAGGCGCCTCATGGTTTGCCAGAACCTTCTCGGTGCCGACCGAAAATTGTTTTCCATGGCTTCCACAAACTCCTCCCATGCCCGAGTTTTTGCCTCTGCAACAGCCGATGCCGACACACGCTTGGCCTGCCGGTACCCCTCAGCTGCCTCTGGAGTCACTGGTCAAACAGACCCGATAGGACTCTTTCTTCAGCTTGACAGCCTCTTGAACCTTAGGATTGCCGCACGAGAGGCACCAACAACCTTGTGGCCACAACCCCATTCTGCTGCTTCAACAATGGAGGCTTGGAACATGGCCCATTCAGACTCAATGTCCTTCGCCTTCCTCGGAATGAGATTGAGGTTGTGCCAGAGGTGGCCTTCAAAGATCTTTCTGACCAGTTCCTCCGACAGACGTTCCCAGCAGACCCTCATTATATGTTTGGGTCTGCCTGGTCTGTCCAGCAGCCTCTCCTGCCATCTGATCCAACTTACCACCAGGTGGTGATCAGTTGACAGCTCAGCCCCTCTCTTCACCCGAGTGTCTAAGAAATAAGGTTGCAGATCCAATGAGACGATTACAAAATCAATCATCGAGCTGCGACCTTGGGCATCCTGGTGCCAAGTGCACTTATGGACACCCTTATGCTCAAACATGGTGTTCGTTATGGACAATCCATGGCCAGCACAGAAGTCCAACAACTGAGCACCATTCGAGTCTAGATCAGGGAGGTCGTTCCTCCAAATCACACCTCTCCAAGTTTCACCGTCAATGCCGACATGAGCGTTTAAGTCTCCCAGCGCCTCGCAGCGCCACTTCCAGGCACTTCAAGAAGGCTGTGTACTCTGAACTGTCATTTGGCGCATAAGCGCAAACAACAGTCAGTGTCCGTCCCCCAACTCGAAGGCATAGGGAAACAACCCTCTCGTCCAAAAGGGAGAACCCCAACGTGCAGGCCTCGAGCCAGGGGACCATAAGCAAGCCCACCCCTGCCCGACGCCTCTCACCCACAGCAACTCCAGAGTGGAACAAAGTCCAGCCTCTCTCAAGAAGAATCTTTCCAGAGCCCAGACCGTGCGTAGAGGTGAGCCTGAATATAGTATATCTAGCCAGTACCTCTCACACCAGTTCATGCTCCTTCCCCGCCAGAAAGGTAACATTCCATGTCCCAAGAGCCAGTTTTGGCAGCCAAGGGTCGGAACGCCAGAGTTCCCGCCTTTGGCTACCACCCATATCGCATTGCACCCAACCCCTATGGCCTCTCTTGCAGGTGGTGGGCCCACAACAGAGCAGAACCATGTTGCTCCTTCGGGACTGAGCCCAGCTGGGCCCCGTGGTCAAAGGTCCAGCCACCAGGCGCTCACCAGTGAGCCCCTCCCCCGGGCCTGGCTGCATTAATTATACTGTTCTTCGTTTAATTTAAAGATGTCTATTCTAAACTCCCTGCTCAAAAATTGCTTACTTTGGTCCCTCAACTTACCTTCTCGTACTCCTTCCCAATCCTAACCATGGTGATACCCATAATTTTAACAAGAGTTATTTAAGGATAGCATGCTGACTCGGTGGATAATGTTGCTGACTCACAGTTCTAAAGTCCTTTGTTCAAATTCCATGCCCAGTTGCTGTCTGTGTAGAGTGTCTGTGTAGCTTTTCTTCCACATTCTAAAGACCTGAAGATTAGGCTAATTGTCATTTCTAAAGAAGGATATGTGATGGTGTACTTGAGTTAGCCCTGCAATAAAGTGGTATTGCTATGTTGGGTTGGTGTCTACTTGCGTCTGATGCTGCTAGGAGACGTTCTGGCTCCTTGCTATGCAGAATTTAATTCATTAGGTCTAAAAATGTTATGCTATGTGATGTTAGTTTATTTCATTAATGAGTCTGGTTAAAAGATCATCTTTAAAAATCAAGTATTTCACTAGTGTCTTATTATTTTTGGTAGGTTGTGGAACATAATGAATTTGAAACTTTATCAGTCAGAACAAGTTTATGAATTTACTCATTTTTCATTTAAAGCAGTCTGCTCAATTTTACCTTTTTATACTCCAGTGTGGAATAGCGGGTCCATGACTGGGAAATTAGTAGCCTGTTTTAAATAAATAATTCTGCCCCAAGAAAGTACAGGCTCCAATCAGGTGTGGGTGTATGTGAGTTCATTTCACTCCCTGGTTAATTGGGGAACTAGCTGACCACTCCACAGACCCATGTGGAGGTGGGCAGTTCAGTCAGACATCTTAATGATACCATGGAAGGAGCGGCTCCTTGCACCCATACCCAGCAAAGAACCTATTGGATAAAGTAGGGGTGGCTAAAAAAAGAGAGAAAAGAAAGGAAAGGAACTGAAGTTAAATGAAGGAGTGAGAAAGAGAGGAGTGAGAGAGAGCCAGTGCAAGAAGGAAGGAAGTAGAATGGAAGGGAATGGAGCCCCAGGAAGAAGCATGTGGCCAATGCTTAGGAGGGAAAGCAGGAGCAGTCATTGTGCTCAGGGTGTGCTCTTGTCGAGAGATGCCAGCGATTGGCATCGGTGCAAGTAGAGCAGGTCTCATTGGATCTCTGTGGAATCCCGCGGGGACCTGGGCAAGGGCAAAAGGATGTCTGCATCTGCTGGTGGACTTCTCCTCGGACTGCAAGGTCTGAAAAGGGCAAGTCGAGGATACGTCAGTTTTAAAGGGCACCAGGGCTCTGAATTGTAGAGGACAGTTTCCTGCCTGTGTGTTTTTAACCTCCTTTTTAAGGAATATTTATTTTTTATTTCCACAGACACTACTTTTTATGGATTATTTATTTATTTATTTATTTATTGTTTTTACTGCACTTTGCTTTGCACACTTTATTTGTGATGCTTTTTAATAAACTGGAGCACTTTTGCACATACCCCTTTGCTTTGTGTGTGAGTGTCCTCATCTGCCTGGCTCATCCAGTTATGTTATCAATGGTGTCGGGTTTAAGAGATTCCCAAAATAAAAGTGGGAGCATGGAGCTAACCCGCACTATCATATCCAGACCTTCAATTATGAGCATTACCCTCAGTTCCAGGACATCGGTAGTCATGAACCGAGGATGGAAATGGACCAGGGCGAGTGAGCAGACAGGTAAAAAGAATGTCAGTGTTTTTTTTAAAACAGGAGAATAAAAAGTGCAAAAGTATTAAACAGTGTAGAAAATAAATAGTTCAATAAATAGTCTACTAAAATCCGTGCCATAAAATAAACCAGTGTTTTTGGGGTGCAATTAAAAAAAGAGATTCAGAAATGAAATTAAAATTTCATAGCAGAGAGGTATAACTATTACATCTTTTCATATTCTCCTGCTGTCCTCATCGGGACATTGGTAAACTTCAGTGTCCCAACCTGCCGCATCCCCAATCAACGACACAAATCCAAACTGCACTGCTAACAGCTTTCTTGATTCTCAGGGCCCCTTGTCTTTCTCCAGACACCACTGTATGTGGCTTCTTTTCCCACACATCTCTGATCCACCACACAGAAGTGCTACCACTAATGCCTGCTGCATTTCCCAGGGTTTGTTGTCCTTCATTAAATGCCGCCATGCCTTGAGCCTCCCTCCTCTGACCAGCTCTTTTACTCTCCCTTTTGTCAACAGCACAACTCCATGAGAGTATAGCCACGCCACCAAATTTTTTCTCAGCATGGACTGGCTGTTTTTTAAATGATCCATCAAGCTGATGCTGCCTTTTTCTTCCTCTCATTCCCTCTCCGAACAGTAATCACCCTTCCTGTTCTTTTCAAAAAACTAACACAACCTCCTATCTGCCGTAACTCCCTCCTTCTTATACCCAATTCGTCCCGCAGCTAATAGTTGCCTATTACTATGGCACTGCTTGACTGCTAATCATTGTAATTTAAACCAGTGCACACTCTCATGTGTAGAATTCACACTGGTGCGAGCTAAAATCATAAGTTGAGCTGAAAATAAGTTAAAATTATTAAATACATTAATACAATAAAAATAGACCCATATCTGTCTTACCACATAGCTCCCTATTATATAAATCATTTTATCAAATAAAAACCATCATCATCAATGGTTCATTGATTCAGTAGCAGAATTCACATAAAAAATTAGTTCATTACAAAAATTTTTACTTATTGCATATAAAGAAACTTAATCTCGTTCTACAATTTTTTATTAACAAGAAGTCATTTTATTGCACACAAGAACTAACGTATCTGGGTGACTTTGGGGATTGCTGTTGCAAATACACTTTTCAAATCATCCCATTTATATTTCAACCATGTGTCTCATTCACAGAGAGTCTAAAGTGGGCCTGTTAGTTTTGAATTTGTTGGCAGATTTTTTATTTCTTAAATCAGGCTGCTGTAGCTGCACTTTAAAACTGCTTGTTTGCTATTGCTATCTTTTAACTGGTAGAGTAGTGTATCTATTTTCTTTAACCATGTGATTTGTGGAAGGATAAGATAGTTGAGATTTTGTAATTTTTATCTACATTTCACACCCCTTCAACCCTGTGAGGATGATGATGGGTTTAGCCATGTGTGACAGGAATGCATGTTCTCTTTCGTAGTGCTTATGCTGACAACAGCCAACCTTGACACGGCCCAAGTACATTTATTCTGTGGCAGTTACTGCACAATTTATAACAAAATAATCTAAAAAAACCCAGGAGGTATAAAGGGGTAGTGCACAAAATATCAATATTGTAGCTTCAGTCTGTTCTGTTCTGTGAACTGTTTTGTAGATTTCCTCGAATATAGAAGAGGATTAAAACATCAGATAGTAAAATCAGACTAAAGCAATAGGCATAAACATAAAAGAAATCTGTCACTCTGTCACGCTGCTGTCTTTCCTCCCCCTTCAAGTCTCTCATTCATTCTGTCCTCAGATTTTCTCTCCTGCCTGTCTTGTCTTTTCATATCCAGTAACAACTCCTTCTAGGAAATCTCATCTAGGCATTAATAGACAACTGCCCATCATTTGGTCAGCTAAACAGATTCTGTCAGATTAGCCCCAGTCAGCCATGAGTAGGATGATGTCATTTAGAGCCCAGTGGTGAGCCTGTCAGCATGTGAGTGCGAATGTCACCATGCGGTAGCAGGCCAGATTACCTGGCTTTTGTTATGGTATGTGCAATCCTAGAAAAGTAAATATCGTGCCTACGCTCTCTCATTTCACTGTGGCATTTTTTTATGAACTTGCTTTGTCTTTTCCAGTTTATTTAGAATTTATCTTGCAAATGATTGTTTCACTTGTTGAAATTTTTTTATGTCAATATTGTAATTTGCAGATTCATTTTTCAAATGAGGAAATATAGAATACATTTCATATTTTTCATTATATTATACTAACCAAAACATTAAAAATTACAGCAAATATTTTCAAAAGCAGAGGAATTACAGGGTCATTGGCTATTTACAAGAGCATCACTCTTAATGATGTACCAGTTTCTTGCTTTCATTGCACACATTTATTCCTGTCATTCTCTCTGTCTCTCTCTTTCTCTCTGACCAATAGAGACTCATAACAAGTAGGTCATAACCCTAAAATCTGCTCTTGTGTGGTACAAGTGACCTGGCTAGGCAAGAGTTTGTCAGTCTGTGTATTCAACACAGTAATGCTCTTTTCTCCATAGCGTTTACTGCAATATTAAATTTTGAGTCAAAACAAACTCTGAAATTGCATGGCCTTGGTAGGCTGCATATCTCCTGTGTATAGCACAGAGAAAAAAAAATATTTTCTCCTGGTCCAAAGACAGGCTTTGTACATACAAATGTGACTGCAAGATAGATAGATAGATAGATAGATAGATAGATAGATAGATAGATAGATAGATAGATAGATAGATAGATAGATAGATAGATAGCACATTATTTGTCCCATAGGAGAAATTTACCTTTTTATAGAAGCTCAATAAGTAAATATGTCAATCAATTAAATAACACCCCACCCACACACACCAAAAACACACCAGAGCCACTACAAAGAAAGAAAAATGTGCCACTTGGCCAAAGATAAATAGAGCAATTGCAGTCATATTAAGGTATTATAAATATGTATTGTTGTTTGACACCCATTTTTCCAGAAAATGACTGACTGACTATCTCCATATCCACTCCCTAACAATTGACCTGGGTTTGAGGCTCTTTGGTGCGATGAAAATTAATAACCACTTCCATGGTTTTACTGATGTTAAGTTACACACAATTTTTTCTACACCAAGAAACAAACCTCTCTACCTGACTTCTGTACTATGTCTGATCCCCCTTATCAATACACCAAATTAATGCAGAATCAACTGAGAATTTCTGCAGGTGATGTGACCTCATGTGATAGATAGATAGATAGATAGATAGATAGATAGATAGATAGATAGATAGATAGATAGATGTGAAAGGTACTATATAATAGATAGATAGATAGATAGATAGATAGATAGATAGATAGATAGATAGATAGATAGATAGATAGATAGATAGATAGATAGATAGATAGATAGATAGATAGATAGATAGATAGATAGATAGATAGTGTGAAGGAAGTCATAAATGGACTGGCAACCCAACCAGGATAGTTGCTGGTACCTTTCCTGACCAGAATGCTGATCCAATGAATGGGCAGTAGATAACTGCCTGCCAAGGTATTATGTTCCTCCAGTACACTGGGTGCCACCGGTGTTACTCTGCTCTGGATCCTTACAGTACAGAGACAGCCTTGGTCAGAGTCACCAATGACCTCCTGACGGCCACTGACCAGGGCTCTCCATCACTCCTTATCCTTCTGAATCTCACAGCTGCATTTGATACAGTAGATCATAATGTTCTCCTCCATCATCTTCACTATATAATTGGACTTTCTGGCATTCCTTTTGAGTGATTCGAGTCCTATCTTACAGATAGGGCTGAGTATGTGGCCCTGGGGGATGCTAAATCTCGTACCCACATTGTCACCTGTGGGGTCCCAGAAAGATCAGTCCTTGGGCTGACCTTTTTTAATATCTATATGCTACCCCGGGTCACATCATCCGCAGGTATGGAGTTTCATTCCATTGCTATGCGGATGATACACAGCTGTATGTGAGACTGGATTTGACTTCTTTTACACCTCCATCAACTCTTTCCTCCTGGAAAGAGTTGGATGAGATTGAGGCTTGGATGTCCAAGAACGTTCTTAAGCTGAACAGCACCAAAACTGAAGCTCTTTTAATTGGTACCCCCTATCAACTTCATTCCTCCATAAATTGTAATTGCTTTTCTGGTCATACCATTACCCTCTCCCCCTCTGTTACAAATTTGGTTGTCAAATTAGACTCCCATTTGTCATGTCATACACATGTCCATCACCTCTGTAAAACTGCATTCCTTCATCTTCGAAACATAGCCAAACTCTGTCCCTGCCTTTCCCTTTGTGATGCTGAAAGGCTGATTCATGCCTTTGTTACTCCAGGCTGGACTATTCTAATACACTCCTCATCAGGATCCCCAGCAAGAGCCTTCAAAAGCTCCAACAATTCCAAAATAGTGCTGCAAGGATCCTAATGAGGGTGCGGAAATATGAACAAATTTCACCAATCCTTCAGTCACTTCATTGGCTCCCTATTCATCTCTGTATTGAATACAAACTTTGTTTGCTCACTCACCAGTGTATCCATGGAAATGCTCCACAATACCTTAAGGAGCTTCTTATGTTACATTCCACTACAAGAAGCTTTCGTCTTGCAAAAACCTATCGCCTTCGCCCCTTTATGATCAAACATCTTATAATGGGTAACCGAGCTCTTGCAGTTGCTGCTCCATGGCTCTCGAATACCCTACCAGAGAACATGAGAACACAGCAGATTGTGGGCTGTTTTATAAAACAGTTAAAAACTTTTCTATTAGGAAAGTATATTAACAAAATTGCTTCTAATTATTGTTTTACCTTTGTTTTTATCATGTTGTGTCTTTGTTTACATTTTTTTACAAAGCACAGGTTTACTACAAATGTAAAGTGCCTTATAAATAAAATGAATTATTATTATTATTATTATTATTATTATTATTATTATTATTCCTGCATGGCTGCATTATAATTGGAGGATGCAGCCCTTTTGGGGACCTCCAGAACCACTAGAGGGTGCTCTTAGGAGGCAGCTTCCCTGCACTCATCTGTCCACCCTAGAAGTGCTTTCAATCTTTACTGGTGACATACCAGAAGTACATCTGGGTCCCTGCTTTAAAAGAAGCCACTTAGGGGGTGTCTCAGATGCACCAAACCCCCAGACATACTAGGTTGCACCAGCCACAGACTCAGGTTCAAATAAGCCTCTTATTATTCCTTTTTTCTTTAAACAGGCTTCTTTATAACAATGTAAATCAATTCAATTAAATACAATCCACGACCTTTCCTTTTCTTTCTTTCTTCCTCTGCCTTCACTGCATGTGAGCTTCGTCTCATTCCACTCCCAACTCTAACTCCTCTGGATAATGAGGACAGGCGTCTTTTAAAACAGGACCAAGAAGTACTTCCAGAATGTTACCAGTATACCTTGGAAGCATTTATTTTTAAAGGAATATTGGTGTATTCACACACAGCTAACATACAGTAATGTTAAACTCAAATCTGACAGTTACAAACCTTTGAGTTGCACAATCACATTGCCAGACTTTGATTTGTTTTGCATATGGAATGAAGATTATCAGATATATAAAAATTTACACATACAAGTTCATGGCTTGAGCTCCCACTTTAATAATTGTGTGCAATAACTCCAGCCTAAGCCTCACTGATGCAAATAAGCACATTTTTTAATATGGGCGCAGCAAAAAAGTGCTGTCTCAGCTCTGATTCCACGCCTGATTTAAACTCAACTGAGCAGAGATGTGCATCAGGAGATGTAGATGTGATTTTAAGTTGTGTAATTAAGCAGCCAATGATCTGCAGTAACACCACTCAAACAGGACACAGCACCTGATGTCCACACCCTACAACAAAATGCTGTATGACAGTTAACCTGGACTATCTGTTTCAGATGTCGTGTGTCCTGGCTTGTCTCTTTAAAGCCAATGAATGCCCTGCATTAATTAATTCAGTATGACAAACAGAACACATTTCATAGCCACGAAGATATTCCATTCATGACCATCTTCATGATGAATTCGAATAATTGTAAATGTGAAATCAAATCATTTGGAGCTATTAATTTAAGTCATACAAATTACAAACTTTTTCTGTGTTAAAGATACAGAAGCAGGTGGTGCCATCCACTGACGACACTTCACCAACCCCCACTACCTAGTACTTTCCTCTCAGCATTTCGCATGAGGAACATTATCAGAGGTTTAAATGGTGAAATTATGTATTTTTATGATTTCCAAATATTTACCTTGTAGCAGTCATAAGTCATAATTCAATGATGTTTCCTGCCTTACTTTAATTTGCTACTAGTTACTCAATGCAGACAACATGTTTGCTTTTCTCTAAGTCCTAGGCATACTTCACATAGAGATGAACTTTAGCTGTCCTGGGGAAACTGTCACTATCAGTAAGCATGTGAAAATAAAAATATCAATATTTACATACTTAGCTCAACTTAATGATAATTCACTGAAATTAGGTGAATATGGATTGATGAGCTATGCTGGGATGAACGTCCAGTTCCTGCCAAAATTGTCCTTATCTTCTAAATGTGCTGATAAGCCACCAACAATTTTTAGCAACAACAAGGAAGCATAAAGGAAACAGAAAATGGTATTTAAAAGTCTTCTTGCTTTCCTGAATAAAGGACCTAATTACTAAGGATATTCTCATGGTATGACCTGGACTCTGCTCAATGCTCTTCCTCTTTGGTCTTTGTCAAATTTGATCTTGTCCACATCCCAACATTTCTACCACCCATTATACTGATTTATTCATCAGGTCTATTGCATGGGGCTTCCTAATGGTGCAGAGGCTTACTACCCTGACTTTCTCCTAGGTGGGCTTAAGTATTAGTGGCGTTTCTGTATTAAGGGAAGATGGGTGCTACCCTTCCCATACCCCACCAGGTGGTTCTACTTTGTAAAAATTAATTAGGTAGGAAAATTACCTCAATAATTTAACACATTCTTAAAATGTTTAATTGAAAACTCCACTTAATTATCATATTCATATTTTTCAAATTACCAGGATTTAATTAATACAATTTCTTATCTTAAAAAATATTTCTTTTTGAAGACCGTGTAGTGGTCTTTGCATGTCTTTGCTCATATGTGCAAATGTACAGCCTAAACCTTTCAGTTCATCCTTGGGACTTGAAGGCTAGAGCCCTTTCAAGCAACCCATTGATTTATTATTTATAAAGCAGTTTGGAGAGTGTGTGAACTTGCACAAGTCACTTTTTTGGACTGTCCTCTTCCTTACCATGAATCACATTGATTAGTTATGTATAATACTATTTACAACAGTTCCCTTTAAATAAAAGTGGGAAATTTATTAATATTTATTTGTGCTTCTGGTGATAAGTTCACCATACAAAAAAAAATTAGTCACCCCAGCTAAATCTTATCTACTAGCATGTAACTCCTCTGTAAGACAAAAGAACAGCTGTAATTCTGTCTGGCATGCAAGCCACCCGCTTGCGGATGTAAGCAACATCAATTTTCTTCCACTCTTCCAGCACCAAATCCAACAGTTTGGCCAGATTATTCAGATGCCAGTGTTCAGTCCCATAGATTTTCTATGCAATTTACATCTAGGGATTTTGCAGGCCACTCGAGATGCAAGAATGCTTTGGAATGTTCTTCTTGCCAGTTGTTCACTCTGGAGAGGAAGCACAAAAGGTCATCCAGAAAGCCCAATATACCCCTTCTGGTTCAAGTCTGTCATCACTTCAACCAAACGACTCATTTCCTCGTAAATGAAATATGTCCCTAACATCACAGAACCGCCTCCCGCTTGAAGAGTCTTTTCCACATAGTCCTCATGGAAGGCTTTGTGCAGTTTTTTGATGTACCATCGCCTCAAGTCATTCAAGTATAAGGAAGAACACAACTCGCATTTCCAAGCATCAACAGTCCAATGTGTGTGGCTCATGCCCACTGTAACTGTGCAACTTTGTGAATAGTTGTTAGCAAGGGCCTCTTCCGTGGCACTCTGCTCCAGGTATGCTTGGCATGCAGGTCCCTTCTCAGTGTATGTTTAGAAATGGCTTGTTGTCAGTCTGTTTTGACTATATGTAGCAATTTTTACCTGGAAGCAAAGCGGTTTGCTGTCACAATGCAAGAAACTTGGTGATGCACCCTATGTGGGAACACCATTTTTCAACTGCAGTTCTGGAGACAATTAATGGATGAATGCAATGTACATCACTGCTAGAAATCCTGTTTGACAATACGCTTTACCACACTCACAGAGTCAGCAACTTCCTGTATATTATGCCCCTTTCCTTGCATGTCCAGATTCAAAAATGTCTAATGCCAATCATTCATGTCTGTCCTATGATATATATTTTCACAGAAACAACTTATATAAAGCACAGCACATAACACAGCTATTTGTTGGTCGGTATTCATACTGGGGTGCCTTCTGCTGTTGTCTAAGTATTAATAATAATAATAATAATTCTTTGCATTTATATAGCACTTTTCTCATTTATACAGGCAGTGACTAATGCTTTGTCTGATGAGCTTAGATCTTCATTTTGTGTGATTTTTTACCACATCATTTGGCTAACATTTCATCATAATTGGTGCTGGAAGCCTAACACATTGTGAAACACGGTGTCTCTTCCATGTTCCTTCAAAAGTGATTTACAAGAGGCTGTCTCCTTTCTCGGCCACCCTACAACATCATTGCCATCATTCCAATCTTCCACAACTCCTTCCATACCGCCTTCTCTACCTCGTCCCCTGTCTACATATTCAGGTTATTGGCTCATCTCCAACAACACTCACTTGTAGCCTGAGACAACATCTGCACTCACTTTCCCCAATTCTATCAGCCAGTTCAAAATACGATCCTTTCCTAGATTTGCAGGTGGTCACACACCCTGGCCAATGGATTTAAGAAGTGGAGTTGGTCTTGTAAGTGCTGCTCTCTTTCTCTCTCTTAGTCAGACACATACAAATACACGCATACCTCCTCTGCACAGCATCACAAGGTGGCTCCACCCCTTCTGACAGCATCTTGTTCCCAGGCACATGTGGCATACACTGTAAAAATGCCTCACAGTTTTCTATTTTTAGCTGTTTTGTTCTATTCCCTAGGTGTTAAGTTTAGAGTTTTGAATATTATAATTGTTAATTGTTGTGGTTATTTATTTTTTTATGAAGTTCAAAGTTACTGTTTACTTTACGATCACCTGCTTTGTGCTGTTTCGATTGGAGAAGTTTAGTTTTAGTTGTTTTTTAAAATTGTTTGGAATTATTTTAAGTTATTTGGAAATTATTTGGAATTATTTTTGCTCATTGATGGCCCTGATTTGTGCCTTAGAACATTGCCAGAAGTCTGTCTTTCAGGTCCAAATGTTTTAGGTGGTTGTATCACCTCAGCATATAACAGCACAAAATGAAGTTTTGTCCTCCTAAATCTACACAGTTACAGGTATAGTCCACTATAATCCTGAAAACAACACCATGTGCAAAACCACAATCAAAAGAAGGTCACAAAATAGGTAAAAGCCATGAAAACCAAATCAAAAGATAGTTGCTGTCTATTAAGAATTCACTGAGGTCATTAAGGGTTTCATTCTGTTTGGTGTTTGTGTAAAATGAATTTCTATTTCTGGATTTTTTTATTTCAATGTTATATTGGTGACATCATTTTGTGGCTCTTTATTGTATGTCTGTTGCCATTTTGTGCTTTGTTATGGGTGCTACACCATGTGTCTGGTAGATATAATACTACGTGATTGCTAGATATGAGATGTAAATGTCATGTAACCCATGAGATCATGGTGGTCATGATGTTAAAGATGGCAGTGCACAACAACATGAATGCAAACTTTGAAATAATAAGAGAAGACTCTTAAAGAAATAAATAAAATAATTTCAAGAGAAGTAATTGAATTGAGTTTTTAAACTGTACTTTAGTCAGATTTTTGGCTAAAATCTTGTGCTCAGAACCACTCAGAACCGCTCAGAAAAGACGCAGAATGTATTTAGAAAAGAAATTGGGAGATGAATCGTAACCAGTGTTGATTAATGAAATTACCCAGAGTGCTGTGCAGTTACTGCAATCAGGAAAGAGTGAAGAATCCCTATGCTTTAGTGTTGTGCTTAGTTTGCAGCAGTGGCAGTGAGCAAGCAAAAGCGTCAGGGTTAAAAGGAAAAAAAAAAATTGTGCTTTATGGTTCAAGACAGATGAGTAGTTGTTATTGAATCTGTGGTGGGCAGTCCTTAGTGAATTTATACTTATTGTTCTGATATTTAATTCTATAATTTTATCTCAGGAAGGCACAGTGAGATAGTGCTTAGCACTGCTATCTCACACCTCATGTCATATTTGTGATCGCAATAATCAGCCCAGCATAGTTGACAGACATTTTCCTAGCCATCAGTGACAATTAAAAGGCCAGTGGACTATTATAATCCAATCTAGTTCAGTTTCTTCTTCCTTACTGACTTTAGTGCATTTCATGGGGTCTGGCAAAGTTCCTAAACTCTGTGCATTTAACCATAGTTTAAATAGTACAGCTAGAATGTATTAATCAGAAATGCAAACATCAGCAGAATTCAAGTTTAAAGGCTTGAGTTGAATATAATCAAGGATAACAAAAAAGCAACCTTTATATTCTTGTCCCAGAAATGATATATGTTACACACTTCTGGTTGACCCTGCCTAGCAATAGCATTGAGAACCCTCTCTTTTGGGGGGTGACAAGATTGCCAGCAGATTTATGTAGCTTGTAAAATGGGGGACAGATGGAATTAGGCCAACACCTAAGCCTACAGCATTTTCCACCCCACCAACCGAATATTAAACAAACACACCTCATAAATGTAAAAAATAAATTAAATATATTAAGCACCAAAAATATATACAACTATTTATAAACACAGCAACAAAAAAGTAATGCTAAACACATAAAATTAACACCATGGACCACTCTCCTCTATATAATATATACAGCCCCAAAAGTCTCTACTGTAAATGGTGGGTGTGGATTCTGAAGTGCAAGCAACAGTTACTAGAATGAAAGATATGATGGAATAATCCCTTTTTGTAAACTACTTCCTGGAAAAATGGATAATATCACAGTTCTACCACCAGCGTTCAGAAGGTGAATGATCTTCTGAGGTGTTCCTCTTCTACAAAGAACTGTACACAGGTATGTGAAAAATGCCTACCACCGTCCTTATATCTGATGGCTGTACAAAAATCCTCTTCTGCTGCCAATATCCAGTTGAAGAAAGGGTTTCTGAGTGCTGCCGATGATTGAGTTTATGATGATTGAAAAAGTTAAAAAATCCTGCCACATCCTCTTCTAGTTTTCACACGTGCAGTGACTACAACTACATACTACATTTTTCACAGGCCCCATATTTACAAACTAGGTATGCCACAAGTATTGTTACTAACATATAACAGTAATCCACCAGGACATACTATACCAGAAGGAAAACCCTACTATATGGCAATGCTACAACCGTCAACAAGAACTCCCCAAAACGGTGGCACCCATAACAAAACAGAATGGCATCAAGGAGAACTCAACTTATTTTTAACAACATTAAAAATGTATTGAACACATATGCAGATGTGACTATGAGATTCCTTGACCTCTAAAATACCCTAAAATAAAGCCTAAATAATCTAGCACTAGGAGAATTTATTTAAAAAGCAGAAATAAGACCCTAATCATGACACATTTGTTATTTTTTTTTTTTGACAGATCATTTCACAATATATTAATCCCAGCTATGTCTGACTATTCTCCCTTCTCATTCTTCAAACTTGCTTTCATCTCATCAAGTTCAAAATGAACATAACACTGGCTTTTCTAAAAATGCAATGACTTTACAATGGTGCAGGCCTGTTTTTGGAGTGGAAGAAAGTGGCAACCTCCATGTGATGAACCACGTGAACCATTTGGCTGTGCCTCCATGAGGTCATTACATAGATTCCCAAAACAATGAAAGATTGCTAAGAATACAATACATGAAATAAATCTTTGAAACTTGGAAAGAGCAAAATTAACAAGAGAGCATAGTCATCATGAAAAGAATTATTTGGTAAGTTGTGCACATCCCAGCAGGATGAACGCATTAGAGGGATCTCAGTGCCATAACCTTTGGGCAAATGGTTAGGGATTACTTCCAGGAAGTCTCTCGAAAACAAATTAAGAGAGAGCATATCAGGGAGAGTCAAAATTATGTTCACATTTGAATGGTGGAAACAATTTATTCACAAAACATACTTCATATGTGCAAGATGATTTATAGAAATGTCTCAACCTGTTTGCCATCATGTTCAACACACAAAAACCAACGAGCAATAGTACCATTTAAAGCCAGGACACACATTTCACGGGGAATAGATGATACCACAGTCCGTATTCTGTCCTTGATATCACAAACTTTCCTGCTATACATTTGCTCCTTCGTTATACCCCATAACCGGAAATCACAGGGTGTCAAATCAGGGGATTGTATCTATCCATCGACCTAGAAAGGTGTGATTGAGATAAAAATAATTCATTAGTGTTAACATAATTTTGACTCACCCTAATATATAAAATATTTCAAAGAATATACCCTTCAAAGATCCTTAGTGAAGGGTGAGAAATGGGTCTTTCAATTGGCATCTCAGAAAAGGAGTGGAACTCAGCCATACATAGAATATGTGCCAAACACTCCATAATTCAGCTATGTCTTTTATCAGTCATATTTGTCTTGTTTAATGTTGCCAGGGCAAGACCCAACCTGTGAGCGTTGCCATCTGGCTCCAGCTTTGGACAAAAATCTTCACATCTTTCTTGGATAGCCTTGGTGACATAATCTCTCCTACTCCATTATCATCAATTTCAGTGTACTTCCAGATGGTATTAAAGTGCATAGGAATAACTTGATTATGATATCCTATACCACACTACAAGTGGCAGACTTTTCCTTCTCATATGGAAGAATCCCAACACACCTTCTGTAACTCATTGGGTAAGCGATGTTCTATAGAATCTCAAATTAGAGAAACTCAAATTCTCGCTCAGAGGATATGTGCAAAACTTGTTTAAAACATGACAAGAATTCATTAAAATTATTTTAGAATGAGAATGCTGAGCATATGATTGACTAAATCATGATATTAGTTGTTTAATCATATTTAAATTCCTTAGCGTTAACACCAAGCATGACTTGGGTGTGGAATTCTATGTAATTACGGTTAAGTCCGAGACAAACTCGGGTTGATATTTAATGATCTACTTTACATTGCTAAGACCAAATAACTCTCGGGACAATATTCTGCTGCCCCCTAGTGGATAAAAAAACATTTTGCTGTAAAATAATCATGAACATTTATATATGTTTTGTCACTCAATACTCAATAATCATGAGGGGGGGCAGTCCTTTCAATTAAATCACAATGGCATGTAAAAGAGAAGCTGCAAAGCCAATTTTAGAACAAACAGAAACTGAATCACCTGAAGAAGTAGTGAGGACATTGTGAATTGGTCATCAGATGCTGACATGGATAGTCAAACTGATGCATGGGGTACTGTACCACCATGATATGCCCACTGAATGTGGTTGCCTGAAGGTTCACTGTGGTGCAAGTAATTGCGTGGGCAAAATACAAAATGATTGCGATCAAGTGGAAGAACAAGACAGATTTTAGCCCCCTAAGCACTGTTCACAATGCAGCTACTGTCATTCATGATAGGGGAAATGTGGAAGTCAGTAAGCCTTGTGTTGTGGTAACCTACAATAACATGAGAGGTGCATTGATATTGCAGGTCAGGCATTGATATTTGACCCTGTCATACTCAAACCACAGAAAAAAGATTATAAGAAAAGTGTGAAAAGAAACACACTTCTATTATCCTGATTATGAAGTTGGGCGGTTTGTTTTGAAAATAAAAATACACAAAGAACATCCACTAAATCTGCATCTGCACAGTAGTAGACACCAGACATTCCTTTCTTACTGTATTTATCTTCATGTTTTAATATTTACATGTTTCTGTAACACATAATAGCATTTCTTCTTTTTGAAAAAAACAGTCAAAAGTTTTTGATTTGTTTTTCCGAGGAGTAAACATAATGCTAAAGAGGATAAAAAAATGGATGAGGAAAGCAAAAGTAATTTCCAGTTCAAAGTATCCAATGCTGGTGGTCTCTTTTCCAGTCTCTTCGTGAGAGAAAAAAAATCAATGAAATAATTTTAAGCTTTGTTCAGAAAAAGTAAATGACACAAGACTTCTTTTTTTAATTTTAAATTGGTTAAAACTATTCTTTTAGTATGTGGTCAAGCAAGCATTCAAAGAAGGAGTGAATGACTTGTGAAAACTTTTTATTTATGCATGTTTTTTCTTTTTCGCCCAGATGAGTCGATCTTTGTCTCCGCATGCACAATGCCTGGGCCTTAACCAAACTGTCAGAATTATCTCTTATCCTTTAGTCTTGAGAGACATCAAAATAGGAGGAGTGCAGGAAGTGACTGTCCCTCTGAACTCTGGTCCCAGTGGTGTTAAGTGTATACATCCATTTATTTTTCCAACTTATTAAACTTGATTAATTTGGGTTTATATTATTAGCAGTAACAGGGTATAAATGGTGGGCCTCAATTTGTTACGAGTGGGCCAAATGTAATTTTTATTATTGTTAAATATACATGTTGTACATTCATTTAAAAGAACACTCATTCTAATGTAAATGGAGTCATCAGTTTTTTTCTGCATGTCTAGTTTTGTTCATACTAATTTAAATCCTCTTAAAATAGCGTACATAAACTGACTGGCTACCTTTTAATTAATTATTAATTATTTTGTTACATTTATATAGGTCCTCAAACCACGTTACACAGTGAGTGGGGATGTGCAGCATCCACCTGGATGATATGCATGAAATTCTAGCCAATCACAAGACACAATCTCCCACATAACATCCATTGAAATTTTGACCAGCACCATTATATAACACCTTACAAACAGATTAGCATTTTTAGCATTCCTTGTAAATTGTGTATTTACAAAGTACTACAAGTTCTACTTGATTGATGTTCTGAACATGTCTGATGTCCTGATTAAATTATTACCAGAATGTCAAAATCGCATCTTTCAATATCCTGTACTGCTGCCATGTACTGTCATCTGTTGCACCATCCATCCATCCATTTTCCTAACCTGCAGGATCATGGGAAGGCTGGAGCATATGCCAGCATAATCTGCAAATCGGCTCACCTTACTTGTTATAACAAATGCATGGGAACTTTAGTACTGATTCAGCTGGTGCTTCATGAATATCAGACAAATCCATGACCTGTCCAGTCCTTTGATATTTGGCACCAGAATGGTTGTAAATTTCCTAGACTACTCAGCAGTAGTGCTGACAGCAAACCCATCGCGAGAGTCGCAACAGCTAGTGGAGAGGATCACACCTGCCATTAGGGCATCACTGAAATTTTAAGTGTTAACACGAGACTGTTTTGCACATTTCCTTTCACTAATAAAAGCTTTGTTAAGATGTCGTTAGTGGATATCTTGCTTTATTCATGTTTCCCTCCAACTGGACCTACCTACATAACTAGTAAATTCAGTAAGTTACAAGTTGATAGCTGCCTATTAATGTCAAATATTCAGAGTTCTTGTGATTGGTACAATTTAAAGTCAGTCTTATTTCCTAAACCTTGTTAGGTAGACATTACCCATACAATTGCTACTAAAATATACTCTTTCTGAATATTTTTTTAATATTTGTTATTGTGATAAACACTGGTGATTTTGCTGTGTAGGTTTAGAGTTAATTAATATTTTATTAAAGGGAGATGTAGTGTATAATAAAACGCACATGAATGTAGTATAGGCTGAAAAAATAATAATAACTAAAACAGTTAAGTTACAAACAAGAGTGGGCCAATTAAATAATATTAACTAAAATAGTTAAGTTACAAAAAAGAGTGTCCAATAAGCACAATGGGTGGGCATAGGCCTACATGGCCTTACAGTGGCAACACAACTGGTTTATAGGTAAGCCGAAAATCAACCAGCACACACTCAATAACATACCCAAAATCATACATACAGACACAATTTATAGTTACTAATTCATCTTACCTGCACATCATCAGGATGAAATAAGATTAACTGGTGAAAACCCCAAGTGGACAATCAGAGAATATATTAATTAACATGTGGACATTAGATTTGAATATCAGGCCGTTAAACTGTGGCACAACTGTACTAAGCAATGCACCACCATTCTCCATTGTTTAAATCAGTGTACTATAAAAGAAAAATGTTTAGAAAAACTATCAATTGTCAGTGTATACTGTAGAATGCAAGCGAGTAATCAACTAGAAGCTAAATGTGTTAAGTATTTAGATATATTTAGGAAGGTGCAGCATGGTGGCACAGCAGGTAGTCCTACTGCCTCACAGCTCCTAGATGCTGCATTTGAATACTAATGTAGCCCCTCTGTTTGTGTTGTTTGCATGTTCTCTCCGTGCCTGTGGTAACAGGCAACTTTAAATAAGACCCACCTAAGTGTTTGCGCCCTGAACAAGGACAAGTGATCCACCCGGGTTTGGTTCCTGTGTTGCACTCAGTGTTTCTAGATTAGGTTCCAGCCCTTATGCCAATGAATTTAAGTAAGCAGGTTTGAAAAAAAAAAGATGGAAGAATGGGTGATGTGTGGATTTTACATTCTAATGTTATGTGGTCTTTTAAGAATTTTCTTCTTACCAAAAAAAAAAATAAAAGTATACATGTGCTGCCAATGTTTTACTTATTATTCGTAAGGAACATTGACTCTTTTCAAATTGCTTTATTCTCAGAGAAGAGAAGTAAGCAATCAGGAATCGTCAAAGTGGCATACTCATTCATGTTAAAAAGGCAGTTTCTACAGCCGCGAAGCCTGGGAACACATGGGCATAAGATATACTGTAGTTTAAGCTCTGTTTGATGAATCTGAGCACAGATCCTCGGGGATAGATTACCTTAAACCGTGCTCTTTTACTTTCTAATCCTGACTTGATTTGATTTGTACTTTAATGCAGCTGCCTGGAAATTCAACAGCAAATAGAGACTATTTATGTAATCATACAGTAAGTAGCGGGACAGGTAGCAACTCCCTGGCAGGAGAAATACTTTTGTTGTAG
Organism: Polypterus senegalus; assembly: GCF_016835505.1. Lineage (NCBI taxonomy): Eukaryota > Metazoa > Chordata > Cladistia > Polypteriformes > Polypteridae > Polypterus > Polypterus senegalus. The sequence continues at coordinate 160,475,858 of NC_053159.1, forward strand.
AATTTGATGTTGTTTTATTTGTTGAAGAGGCTTCAGGCTTTCCAGTGTTCATTATAATTGGTTTTCTGCTTGAACTTTCAAAAACTGTCATGTCAGAATTCAAGTAGCATTTTTTTCCTATTTTATTTTATTTTCATATATTTATTTATATTTAAGAATTTTGCTGTGGGCCTGATTTCTTAATGTGCCACTTGACAAAGCCTGTGCAATATCTTAGGGGCAAGCTGCAAATTTTACTTTGCATTAAGGAGCATTAACTAAATCTGATTGTTGACAAATGATTAACACCCCAATCATTGTGCTTTTACTTCTAAGTTGATCTGTAACTGTATGACAGTTCTTATGTTTAATAAAATATAATTAGTTTGCCTTTGTCATTCAGAAAACTCTAAACATGAAGAAACATTTTTGTTTTTCTAATAATATAGTGAAAGACCTCCTTACTATTTAAAGAATAATGTGGTATTAAAAAATGAATGCACAGTTGCTGTTATGGTTGTGGGAGGAGCCAGAGATTGGTTATTAATAATAACACAGCAGAAGAAAATACATTCCCTCTTCTGAAACAAAATAAGTAAATAAAAAAATACATAAAAGAATGCAAAAGACAATTACAGTATAATATATAAATGTACTCAAGGTGGTGCAAAAAACAGTTTTGCTTTTCTTTCTGAGCTGGAATATCTACATTCTACATGGGGTCTTCATATGTTTCTTCCCAGAGACTAAACACATAATCTTACATTAGTTTCAGTTTTTTGCATAGCAATAGAATGTTAGTGTAACCTAACATCCCATTCAAAGCCTTTCTTTCAATGACCTAAACCAACTGATGATGTTCTGGCTGCATGCAATGTGGTACTTAAAAACCTGCCATTAACAGACAGACAGACAGACAGACAGACAGACAGACAGATAGATAGATAGATAGATAGATAGATAGATAGATAGATAGATAGATAGATAGATAGATAGATAGATAGATAGATAAAGATAGATTATTGAACGGCAAGCATGGGCTGGGTGGTTCAAGGTTCCTTACCTGACTGGGACGCCAAGCTGAAGTAAAAAGAAGAATGTCAAGGAATACCATGCCTTACCCAGAAAGCTGGCAGGAGTTGCCAGTGTGGAAGTGGGTATGCTGGTGCTCCAGCATGGATGGAATGAAGATCCTTGCCTGGCTAGGAGGCCAGTATAATTGAGGGACACGGGGAGAAGACATGTTTGGACTATTTGCTTCCCTGACACACTATGTGTGTTAGTATCCCTGGGCTATGATACCTGTTCAGACACCCACAGAGCATGCTGGGAACTGTAGTCCCATGGGGCAGCCCTTTTGGGCTCTGTGGGTGCTCAGCAGGGTGTGCTTCAGGGATTAATTAATGATCCTGACTTTGTGGGGTTTCTGCCTGGCCCAGCAGTGCTTCCTGCAGTCCATGCCCTGGCATCAGAAGCACTCCTATGTCTTACATAAAAGGAGTGGTTCTGTCTCACCAGGGCAAGCTGGAGCTGGGTAGAAGAGGACAAAGCTCACCTGGAAGAAATAAAGGAAAACAGAGAAGAAAGAAAGGGCTGTATTGTATTGTGCTTATGCATATCTTGTGAAGAAACCTGTTAAGGGTATTTTGTAGTAGTAAACCATTTTTCTGAACCCAGGATTTGTGTCTGTGACTTGTGTATATATAAAATCACACTGTTGTTTCCATTGTATTCATCCAACTTGCATTCAAATTGCTCATTAAGGTTTGTATTTTTTCATTATAGCAATGTTTGCGAATAGATCTATATAAATTTGTATATATGTAAGTAAAAGATGCCTGAATGCATTTAAATCATTATAATACTACAGTATATAATTTAATATAGGGGAGGCATGATAGAAAAATGATTACTGCTGTTATTTCCCAGAGTCAGCACAGAGGGTTTATGCCTAGTCATTGTCTGTGTGGAGTTTGCAAGTTCTCTCTGGTACCCTAGGCTTGCCCTGACATCCCAAAAGGCTTGATGTTTGATTAACTGCTTATTTTAAACTGGCTCTGTGTGTATGAGTGGAACCTGCAGTGAAATGACCCTTGTGAAAGGTGGGATCTTGCCTTGGAGCTTATTCTCTTGTAACCCTGAATTATATTAAGTGGGTTTCAAAAGATTGCTTTATATGTGTATTACTGTAATTTACTTTTACATTTATATGAATGGTTGATAACCATAATAACTAACCTTTCATTCATTACATTGTAAGATGAAAACAGTTCATTAAGCACATATATATATATATATATATGTGACTATTTTGTAAAAAAAAAAAATCACGTGAACCCTAGGAAAAAAAAAAATATATATATATATATATATATTTTTTATAAAGCACAATAGGATGAAGTGGTATATATCCATGAACAGGCCAACTTTACCAAATACAAAAATGGGTGAGACAAGTAAAGGCACCATATATATATATATATATATATATATATATATATATATATATATATATATATATATATATATATATATATATATATATATTCTCAAAGGGTGCATAGATACTTTCTTGGCAATTTCCTGTGATTAATTAACCTTTGGGCAGAATGGTGGCACAACAGCTAGTGTCGTCTGAGTCACAGCTCCAGAGTTCTGGGTCTGAATCCCGGTGAAAACTGTCTGTGAGATGTCCCAAAGGTATTTCTCATTTGTTAAACATCTTCGTGTGTATTTGTGCATATTGTATATACCTGGTAATTCATATGTGTGTGTGTGTGATTGCCCTGATGTTCCTTCCAGAGGTGGGTCTGCATTGAATTCTGATAGACTGGGTTAGGTAATAGCTTTCCTCAGCTCTAAACCACATAAGAAGGGAAGAAGGTAAGAAGCTGGATGGATGGATATTTAACCTACTGACATTTCTTTAGACTTGGAGGAAGACACCCGCTGTGACTACAGAGATCTGACCTCCTCCAAGTGTGTAAAAGGAAAACCAGTCATATGGCTCAGTGGGTTAGCACTCTCTGCCAGGCATGGAGGCCTGGAGAGATGAAGAGAATGAGATATCATATTCATTGTATATACCTTTATAAAACAGTGTGAAAGTAGCAACATTTTTTTATTTATGATTTCTTTAATATAATGTAGAACTACAGTCCAAAAATATAGCTGTTTGGAATTTCTGGGTGTCATTCTGCTATCCAGATGTAAACTGATTACTAGCATTTGAAAATTACACATTAAAGCTGCTAACATACCTTTGATGCCTAACTTATTCTGACCCCTTCAGTGTTTTGTGGTATTGTATTCTATCATCCTTGCATAAAGTAGCTCTTTTGTACATTTAGTGTGTTTGTTGCTTTAGAAAGGGCACTGTATATTAGATGGATAGATATGAAAAGTGCCATATAATATATTTAAATATAGTTACACTGCAAAATGCATAAAATTAAAGATAGATAGATAGATAGATAGATAGATAGATAGATAGATAGATAGATAGATAGATAGATAGATAGATAGATAGATAGATAGATAGATATGAAAGGCACTATATAACTGATAGATAGATAGATAGATAGATAGATAGATAGATAGATAGATAGATAGATAGATAGATAGATAGATAGATAGATAGATAGATAGATAGATAGATAGATAGATAGATAGATTTGAAGGAAATGGCCATAAGCTCAGCAGAGCTGGAAGAGTTATTTCAGTTTTCTTTACCATTATTTGGATATGCACAGTTACTCCTTTTTTTCTTCTGATGAACCTGTAGGGTTTGTCCTTTTACTGCAGGTGCATATTGTTTACATGACATGCTAGTTGTGGTTGTGCAATGTAACTTAAATCAAACTCAGGGTTAAAAAAAATCAAAGTTAGAAAGTTAGACTGAATTTTTTATTTGCAGTTTAGCAAGGTATCAAAGTCATGGAATTCAACACACCTACTGAATTATTTGATATGTCTTGTAGCCTACAGCAAAGCACCACATTGCATAGGAAATGGAATAAAACACAGAGCTGTGTAACACATAATCATGAAAGACATAATTCACCAACTTGTTTAAAACAGTGGCAAATGGTACATTTTTATTTTTTAAGATATCCCCTACTTAGTTAGCAGCAATCCCTCAGCAGACATTTAGGATGAAAAATACTTTCTTATAATTCTCAAACCCACCTGAGACCAAATGATAAAACAATTCTGAGTGCTGTTGATTTTTTTCTGCTGGGTAAAGAATACGGTGATCTGTTAAATGATTTCCTTCTTACCTGCACCTTGTAGTATTCTTTGGTCCTCCTCTATAAAGGACAACTCATTCATGGCAGCAGACAACGCACCACTGGAAAAACTTGTAAACACAAAATACAGCAAAAGCTGTTCCTCAGGTACAGCAAACAGGAATTTTTAATGTATAATAAATGCATGAAATGCCTTCTTATAAAAATGCTGTATGAAGATTTATTTTCTTTTCAAGTGGCCAGATGTAAACATGGCAATTTCCCTTCGATGCCCTGTCTTTTCTGATATACTGTACTTAGGTCAACTGAGCAATCCAAAATCGGGGACATATCTGTTGAACCCGAGTTATTGTTCACTTCATATTATGGTGTCATATAAGTACACAGTAATACTTTTGCAATTTAAACAGATGTATAGTTTAGGGAAACTAAAAAGTATTAGCTTACATGGTGTTCTTTAGAATATGCTAATTTAAAAAATATTTAAATACATAAAGTGGCAGCTTGCTGACACCCTCTATTCATCTCCTCCTAAATAAGTAAAATGAGCTGACCACCCTGGCAGCCGGACTAGAGAATGCCCACTGATTGTCCGTTCTCCTAATTCACTTTGTGGGCTGTAGCAATGAGGTGACATTTGAAATGGGCATTTCCAAACACAGAGACAAATAGGAATCACTGCATAATTGGATGCTTTAAATGTAAAAGACAAATGCAAGTTGTCTGCTGCACATTTTTTGAATTGCACAGCTTGAGATATTTTATCTTTTTTATTGTATGTGAAAGTAACACCTCAAACATAAAAGTAATCTTATTTATTCATTTTGGATTTTTAGATTATTTCTGAGCTACGTTAAATTCTTCAGAGGAGGAACGTTTGAAGACATGCATCAGACAAGCCTTTATTTTTATTTAGAGTTTTTGTTTGTTTCTTTTGTTTTTAAAATATATCCAAAATTCCACCAAATATGTCATTCTGATCTTTTTAATTAAATGGTGTTCCATGTACTGTATAACACACAGGATCGATCTCAACCATCACAAATTATTTACCTACCAAGTATTGCTACTTCTTTTACACACTATTAAGTTTTCCAACATGAAAACAATGTGTATTCAAAGATTCAATTAATTTATTTAATTAGCTGCTATTATTATTATTCTTTTAATAATCTAGCTCCATTCAGCCCCTTAGGGATTTATTTCAAACACATAAACATCATTTAATATAAAAACGTGCACACCAAAACATGTGCCCATATGCAGGTACACACAAAATTGTTTTTTTTTAATTAATAAAACAGGAATAATAGCATTTTAAAAGCTTTAATATTTAACTTTTTAATGCCCATGCTATAATATATTTTTCTTTCCTTTGTTTTCTAGTGATTGTTTATTGTGTTCATTTTTGAATCTTGGAAAATAAATTGTGAAAAGTTTGCCAGAGTGTAAATTTAAATCTTTAAAGCTTATTTTGGAAGGTGTCCTCATTCTTTGTATCTTCCAGAGGCACAATCTGTGGCAATTCTATTTTTTTTACCACTTAGAAATTTATACACTGTATACTAAACCCTCCTTTAATATCCCTCCTTTTACCGCTGGGCATTTATTGCTATTCTTTCTAGTTCAGTAACCAGTGAGCAGAAGGTTCATTAAAACTAATTGAATCGGAAACATGCCTGCCCTGGGAAATGTTAACTCTTTGTTACACTTTGAAAAGAAATATCTTATTTTTTTATGTACAGGATAAGGTCAGAGTATATAGCTTGTGTCCGGCATTGGGGCACTTATCTTCCAAATTTCATACACTCTTTGAAATAATGGCTGATATGATGCTGCAGAGCTGACTACATCTTCAGTGGCATCAATTTTTGAAAGACAGTCTTCAAGGTAAGTCAAAAATATGGACTTCTGTACAACTCACAATATACATAATTCAGACTTACAGATATTAATTTGAGCTTATCATTCCTTTCCTAACATACCTAAGAAAGTGTACACAAAAACAATGCGTTCACTTATCTAGCACTATAAAGTAAAATTCATATATTTCTCTTACAGCACTAATCATAAAACAATAACACAGCTTTAAAATGAAATTGATTGACTGAAGTGCACCTGCTATAGTCTAAATGGTAAATGGTTGCCAGCTTTGAGAAATCAATGTAAAACAACAAACAGCCCACTGCTGCTAATAAAAAGTAAATATTTATGACTGATTTGACTGAGCTTCAATACCAGTCAATCACTTCTAAAAGGATCTTTGCAAGTCATTAACCTCCCTTTACTGGTCTTGTCCCAGTTGGTAATAGCCATTAGACGAGAATAAGGCAGTGGGATTTTGATTTTTTTGTTCTCATCATTCATAGCTTATTTGTTCATTCCCTTCATTCTTTGTACATGGTTGGTAAATTGATTGTTTAGTCATATAAATGATAAAGCAGTGCTGCCAGCAGAACTGAAAACATCCATTAATTTCTTTTGAAGGTGGGTTTCTTTAATTCAGCTGCAGAGTGAAATAACACTACAGTTGCTTTCCTGTTGCCAGTATGACAGAAAAAGCGAAACTAAGAAACAAGGAAATTCTTGTGTTGGCTGTTGCCAAGAGTAAAAGTGCTTGCTTCTTCTGTCTTCCTCTGGCACTGAAAAATAAAGGAGAGAAAATAACACTACTGCCTCTAAAATGAAGGAGCAAATAAACAGAACTGTAATTAGATAGATAGATAGATAGATAGATAGATAGATAGATAGATAGATAGATAGATAGATAGATAGATAGATAGACTGGCATGAATGGCAATACATAACAGATAGATAGATAGATAGATAGATAGATAGATAGATAGATAGATAGATAGATAGATAGATAGATAGATAGATAGATAGATAGATATTTTTTTTGACTTCATTACAAAGGAAACAAACAAACACTTACTTTCCATATGAATCGTTTCTTACATCTAAGAAAATTAAATCAATGCAAAATCATGTAAAATAATTTAAAATAATATTCCTCCAATGTAACTAGCAAGACTTGCTTCTTATAGAACTATCATAAATAAATGGTAAGCTGTACCTTTGATTCTTTGAATACACCTTAAAGCCATAGTACTAGTTAGAGTTAACACAAAAGCCATAGCACGAATATCTTGACCATCACTTAGAAACATATGCAGTACTAATAAATCTTAAACTCACAGGTACGATTGCCATGACACATACAATTTTGGAGCTCCATTTGGTAAAATTTTATCAACTCAGAAACGTAACAAAGATGGATTAAATATTTTTGAGTGTATTTTCAACAATAACTCCTGAGAACTTCTTAAATGCCACAAGGACTGGGTAAAGCACCGAAGATACCAACACTGTATGCAATACAGGAGATGTGTGTCTTACTTAGAAAAGAGAAAGCTTTTTTGTCACAGTTTAAAACATAACTACTATAAGTGATAAACAGAAGTCTTTTTCTTTTAATTTTTAAATTCTAAATTGAAGTATCTACACAGATATTTAGCTTCCACAGACCAGTGTCTATCTACATGTGTTAAGCAAGCGACGCCATGCACAGAATGCTCCAGTCACATTATAGCTTTGTACACTGCGATCGTTTACTCTTTTATCCCATTTAATTGCTTCTAACTGTGGTGGAGCTTGAAACAGAGTCAATAAAGTGCACAAGTCTTTCCTTTCTGACCCAGTTTAGCATTTAAAGCAGTTTTAATATCATCAAGAAATGCAATGATTGAAATAAGTGTGGAGAAAAGTGACATTAAAATAATTAAATGAGATTTAAACTTAAATACTATTTTAGCCTGTTATGCTGCAGTTGTAATTAACTTGTTCATTGTTAGATTAAATTTACTTAGTGTTTCCACTCAATGTTTTACATTTAGTAGAGCAACTGCTATTAAATTCAAATATGATAACTAACTCTAAACAAAACACGGCAGTATATGCATATTGAAAGACAGAAATTGTGCGCATTTACTGTAGCTGGTATAAATTAAAAAAAAAAACAGTAGTTAATTTGCATGATCAAATAAAGGCAAGTTAAAATCTGTTACCACAGTTGATGATGCACTGTTTAAAAAATAATTACCAGAAGATTTATTCACACTTCCTATATTTATCACTTTACTGTAATTTAATTTAAATTGATGTATCAGTTAGGAAATTATGAATATTTCATTAATTTTAAGATATTATTATTTATTAATTTTTGTTTGTTTATTATAATATCCTTTCCATACCTCACTGCACATGACAAAGCATGCATCTTATTATACATTAATCTTAAAAGGAGTTTCTCACATAAAAGGATGTTATTAATCTTACATTTATCATACAAGTCTAGATGCTTAAAAACAACAGTTGTAGGCTGGCCATCACAGTTTGACCTGGGATCTGTTCAAAAACATCTCTTCCTCGATCTTAGACAGCAAAAAAAGGAAAGGTCGTCTTTGTCAGCAAAAGGGTTAGATGAATTTAATCAGAAGCTTCACACTAGCCCACAGCCATCACCCTCTGCTGCCTCCGTAATGCTCAGTTGTAGACAACAACTGCCTGGCTACTTGCACATCTATATTATAAGCAGAGGTCAAAGGGCAGCAATTGTGAGGATCTGCTAAGAAAAATGGGTCCAAAAATGTCAAATGGCAGTTTCTACACTGAGGAAGGATCATACAAATGTATGGTTACAAAATGTGTTAAAATATCATTCAGCAGTTTTGTTGCATACTGCAGACAGAAAACTGTGTAGATTGCTTTGTTTTCTGTTTGATTTTCTAATCGTCATCGCCACAGAGCATAACTTTCTGAGAGCAGCAATAACACATAATAATATATGCATGGCTTGACTTTGATCATAGTACTGAAGAGGTCAAGAGTCAGCAAACACAAAGAGCTGCAGTTAAAAACAGACTCAAAACTGTGACATGTCCCGGTCAAAACTGAATTTTTAAAAAGCCAACTTCACAGAAATGTTGTCATTACTTTATTATTCTATTGATTAACAATGTCATTCCAAGCGTTTTTTGAATATGCTTAATCCATAACACGGTTTTTGTAGCTGCACTCTATCCTGGCATCAGTTGACAACAAAGCAGCAACCAGTACTGGAGGGGATGCCAGTTGATACACAAACTGAATATCCTCCGTGTAATTTTTAAATGTCAAATGCGTGTGAGGTTTTCTGCTACATCCACCACTGATGGCGTTGGCTCTTCCATAGCTATGAATACGGATGTGAATATTTTATGATAAATAAATATTTCTGTTTATACTTGCTACCCTGATATTTTCACAATTAAAATCCTAATTTGAAATGTTTCACATACAAACCAAGTAAAGAATGAACTATTATCCAAACACACATTTCCATGCAGACAGACTGTCAACACTGTATGCATCTTGTTATGCAGTATATAATACATACATGACTTGACTCTGATCTCAATGCTGATCATAACCCATAAAATCTTGATTTACTCTGGGTCAGGATGGGTTGAGAGAGAATGAAAATATCAATAAACCTTACTCGTGGTAAGAATAAAATGCTTTAATGTAAGGCCACCTGTACCATCGCAACGTCTAATTCATTTCAGAAAAGCCAGTGCCTCCAAAACCCATTGATTTTCAACAAAAGAATAACCATACATATGCAGCAGGTCACTCTTTCTTGTATAGAAATGTGATATCAAACTGCAGTCTCTCAGTGCTGTGCCTAGATGTCAGAGTTTGTCTAAATATAAGTTGTGCTACTTTTTCTGCTTGTTTGCTTTTTTCCTTCTTCTTCAAAAGAAATATTCCATACACAACAAAAGAAACAGTTATTTCATTCAAAACAGATATACTAGAAAGTGTAAACTGTCTTTCAATAATTAAAAACAGGGAAACGTATTAACATTTTTAACTTTAGTTTGATAGTTTTGCTTTTGAAAGTGTTTCATTATTTTAAAATATCTGTTTTTTCCAAAGTCTTCCCAAACACAAGCATAATGAAAGACAGATAGACTCACTGAATGAACCAAACTCACAAAAGCATTCTTCTGTGCACAGCAAATTAATTTTTTTCCTGATTACATGTAAAAGGGGCAAATAAAGAAACTGTTGTCAAGACAGATCCCACTCATTGTTCTCTTTAAAAGGAAGTTCAAGAATTGAACAGCCCATTTGCAATCCTCACAATCCACAAATTAAGGCTTACAGTTTAAATCTGATAGTAACCATCTCACCTTAAAGTAAATCCCTCCAGCATCTCCACCAACACACGGGAGTCGGGTTCAGGGCAACCTGCTAGTTAGTAAAGCTGCACAAGTTTCTTTGTCAAATGGAGAGAAGCCCGACAAATGTATGTCTTTATTCTTACAGCAGGATGGACTAATAAGAGATTCCACAAGTAGATATTTACTGCTTATTTACTGTCCTTACTTCTTTTTTCAGTATCAGTAATAATCATTCAGTCATTACTCATAAATAGCTGCACTCTTTAAAAATGATAAAGTGGATCATCAGTGTGATGGCAAAGAGGAACTTTTTTAGGCTCCCAACAAAAACATCCACATGAAGGTTGAGGAAAGAATTTTGATTTGTTTAGATCCATAACAGCCTCCATAAATAGATGATAAAAGATTCGTTAAATACTAGTGGGTTTGTGATTTTACTCTTGCTGCATACAATCAGACGTATTGTACTACACATTGAAGATTTCTATTTTGTCCACATATTAGGAACAATTTGAAACAACAAAGAACCTATTTCATACGCAAAGAACTATTCTCAAAATTAAATGCGTCGTTGTCAGGCAAAGGTTCTATAAGGAACCACACAATCCCGTAAAGTGCCATTACAGAACCTTATTTTTAAGAGTGCACTTCGAGCTACATGGGAACAGATAAAGGCCTAAGATAATGTTTAATGAAAAAAGATGTATGAGTGTATACTGTATATGTGTATTTAAATATAATATAATATAATATAATATAATATAATATAATATAATATAATATAATATAATATAATATAATATAATATAATACATGCATATTTAAAAAAGGGGAAGAATAATTACATTTAAAAAAATTATAGCAAATGTTGAAGCTTAATTGGCTGCTTCCCCATGTCCTATATATTTTTATTCATTCATTCAACTATCATTTTTACTTAATATGCTTAGTCCTGTGTCAGGTTGTTGGGTGCAACATCTTATCTTATCTATCTATCTATTATGTAATAGTAAACTATTTAAAGAAGAATGTTAATGAAACAAAAAGAGGGTTTAGCAAGTGTTAGAGTGAAGGGGGCAGCAATACCTTTTATAGGCACTGTAGATAGATTTAAAGCACCTCTGTCTTAGTTGTGTATTTATGAACCACTAACAATGAGAATTAATCATATCTATCTATCTATCTATCTATCTATCTATCAACACACTCACACACCTAGGTCTATACTCTTGTAGTTCAAATTTGTAGTCTGACTTCACTTCAAAATTTACATAGCAGGAATACAAATCCATCACATATTTTACAGTATATCTACTCTATACACCCAAATCATAAATAACATAAGACACATGTGTAACAGGTAGTGTGACAAAACTCACACACACAGGAATCATTATATAAAATGCGCCATCATGATAAAATGAGCATTTAACAAGTATTCATTTCATTCATTACTAAGTCTTTGGATATGCCAGTAGCTTTAAATTTTACAGTCAGATCTATAGCAAATTTGTACATTATTGTAATGCCTTAATTGTATGCTTTATTCATTTACATTTCTCCAAAAAATGCATATTACATACATTTTGTAAACTGCACTTTCTTGAATGTTCCGCACATGGGTTATCTGCCTTGTTTGCTCTCCTGACTACCATAATGGAGCAATTTAATTTGATAAATGAGAAAATCATTTTTATTATTAAAAAAATAACCTTATGAATTAGCAGTAAACGTGTAAACAATGGGAATACTCTCATAAAATTGATTCGAAGTGTTATTGGACAATTACAAGTTACAAGTCCCGTTTTCTAAGTAATAAATTCTGTTGCCCCAGGAGGTTAGCAGGAAAAATAAACACGGAATTATGGGAAAGAATGTGTGAGGGGGTGAGTGAAGATCCTTATTGAAATGACCAATATTGTTCAATAAATATTTATTAAATCCTGAGAGTCACCCCTTTGAAATCAAGCAGTACACTGACTGACCAATAACGTGAAGTGAAGTGATTTCTTTGTCTAGCAGAGATACAGAGTTCGGGCCTGACCTGTACGAAGCTTAGAAAGCAATTTACATACTCAAAGATTTAACAATTATTTATGTTATTTAAAATTACTTGCTGTTTCTAGGTGATAATAGATGTGTGGCTTTATTGGCTGAAACATGACATTTCAGCTTGCAGTGTGGTTTATTATTTGTACAATTTAATTCCCATAAAACAGATGCAGATCAATACAGCAGCATTTCTCTACTTTTCTTTCTGTCTGGGTATTCTGTAAAGTTTAGAGGTCCAGAGCGAAAGCTTCTCCAGACCGACTTTATGTTTCCCTATATTAATAACAGTGAGAAATGAAGTGCAGTTCAGGCAGATTTAACTTCTTTAATTTCCCTTCTGCTTTCATTACATTAAATCATCACATCAATGAAGATTTTATGAGCTATAATTTCCAATTGCTTTAAAAATCAGTATTAATACTACATGTTTGTCCTCATATTGTAACTGCATTGGTACAAACACAGGAGTACATTTGATTCAAATAACAAGCTGTATAAAAACCAAGCATTGAAAAGTTCATCTGAACACAGATAGTATTTAAATAAAAGGATCTGAAGCTTTCTGTTCATTGCATGCTTACAAGAATATGGATAAAAGAAATTGATAATGACAGCTGATATGATACCATTTAAACACTAGCTTAAAATTCACACGTGTTCCAGGCTCAGACAGAATATCCAACTGTGATGTAATCGTGACCTGCTTAAAGCAGCATGGTGTAAGTGTGTCTGTTCAAGTATTTTTGGCTGGAAACGCAAAAATGTCAGCACACCACTGCTGTGCTCTAATAGTAACTTGTTTGCCACTGGAAGTCTCATACTGGCAGATGACATGCCTTGGTCTTTTTAAAGGAGTGCAGAGGTTCTCAGTTAATGAACACACTCTTATCAATTGCCAGCCTAATTTCTTTAATTTAAGTCACAAATTGCTCCCTTTTGCTTCCTTTAAGCAAACAATACATTATGAAAAGAGGCACTTGGAACATTCATTTGTTGATGAAGGGAATCTAAATGTACACATTTCCATTTCTTTTACATTATTGAGCGTAGTAATGTGAGGAAAATGTATGTGCAAGTGAACCAGAAATGCTGTATACAGAATTGGACAATTAAATTAATCCATCATTCCAAAAGAGTACAGAAGTTGTCAGGTATTATTTGAATTTGAATTGACTGCCGCCTCAATAGGTTTCAACATTAAAAATGTTGTGACTTGGGCATTATCTGTTAATCGCATGCGTGTAAGATAAAAAGGTGCCAGGACAAGGTACATATATAATATGACAATATAAAAAGTGAGCAATACCAGCAGACATGCACTGCAAGTGTCTAGGCATGTGGGACCCTGACTTTTAATTTCAACTTTGTAGATTTCAGGGGGTGCATATACAGATCACAGTGCTGGCAAAACATTACTCCAAAAAATCTACACATGAGCACAAGAAAATGGTGCAAGCTGGGCAAATGCAATTACTTATAAATGATATCAAATACATGGTTGATTACATTTTTTTTTTCTATCTGATCCATTTTAATTTTAGTTTTATTAAATCCTGACTCGATGATGTAAAAGAGTGCTTCCCAGAGAATCACATTCTTGTTCTTGTTACCTACTAATTCAAGACCTGAATTCTGATAAACTCAGCATTGACAGAAAATACCAACGCAAAGCACAGTCCACTCTGCATGTACAAAATAGCAGATAATCGCTCCGTATATGGAACACAGATAAGCATTTGTCTGTCTGAGAGAATCTGCCTCTCGTGCACACCACACAATTTCTATTTTCCAGGAACTTACATAAACTCCACAAGGGTACTAGCAGGTGGCATTACAATGTCACATTCAGAGCGTATTCTTCTCAGCCTCAGGGCATGGACATGCAACCTTAGAGCTCATCTTCATATAGATAAAACTAATTCCTCCAGAAAAAGTCAAACATGTCTAAAGAAATCCTTTCATGCCATATTTTGACTTGTAAACAGAGTGAAGATGTTTGAGACAACTGTGTCTCTGCAATGAGCTAATCTTAATCTTGATCAGTCTTAAACATACATCAGTATAAATCACCTAGGAAAGCCCAGGTTGGACATACAAACAAAAATAAACCATTGCAATCATTTTTGATAATATTACATGCTAACATGTTAAAGATTTGCAGACTACTTTAGCATGTAATGTAAATAACATGTTTTAAAAAGAATACTTCTGCAGTAACAAAATCACATCAAAATGTCTTTTTATTTTTTAAAGAAGGGGAAAAGTGTATTACAGTTACTGTATAGTGTCAGTTTTATTCACAGTGTATAAAGGTGGCTTTCCCTAAACTCCATTGCTGATAAAAGCGGCTTGCTTAGCAGAACTGGCATCTAAATGGCGATAATTATCCACAGAGAAAACGGAGAGCAATGTGAACTTCTGCACATTGACCCTCAAGCATGCCTCAGGCCAGCCTGCAGGGACCTTCCACTTAGGAAGCAAGGTAGCTGCTCCATCACCGATTCCGCTTCAACCCTGAGCTCATCGCTTGCAAATGTGCACAATTGCACTAAACTCATCAAAATGCATCACATTTATCTGACAATTAATAATTCAATTTTCCACCTTTAGTGAAATATTGGCGATGATCATTTTATGACAGAAAATTTTCAAAGTCATTTCATGAAAATTAAAAATATAATGTAATATCTAATTGGCAGTATTCAATCTTGATTTATTTTAAGGGGATACATGAAAATGTTACAGGCTCTAAGCCTTCTGATCTGCCTCCACACTTCTGTGAAGAAAGACTGCTCCTTGGGCAAAACCGAAACATGGTGTAAATCTATATTTTACTCTTTGAAAAGACAGGGTGTAATTGTAGATATAAAGTATGTTCAAAAATGTATTCATATTTTTGAATATCTTTCTAAAGATGAATTCCAAAGGGAAATAAATAAATATATTCATACCCAGTTCCCTATATAAAAGTTAACAATAAATCTAATTTATATGATTATAAACTATGTATTCACAAGTAATTATTTTTACATTACCATAATAATGGGAATTAATAAAAGTTATTGAATTAGCCAGTTTTTGTGCTTGATAACATTTCTGGGATCTTTGTTGCAGGTTTATTCAGTGCTATCATTGTGTTACATTGTACTCATTAAAGTGCAATTATTTTTTATTCATAAAAGTTTCCCCTCTGCGACTTTTCCAAGCAATATCACAAATTATAAGATGTTATAAACTCTACTACAGTTCATTTTGAAGTTGGGGTGTTTTCTGTTAATCCCTTTCTAGTGTATCACATATAATGGAGATGCCAAGCTGGTGGCACCCATCATGTGAAATGTTTTGGATGATCCAGACAAGTATTGTTGTGTATGTGTGTGTGTGTCCTCTGCTTCAAAATACCACGTCTGTCAAAAGTTTATTAACAATACAAAATACTGAAAAGACACCAGAAAAAAAAAAAAAAACTAAAGTAACTGAAAACATTTAGGAAACAAATGCAATTCACCATTTCCGCGTATTCCGTGTCTCTTTTGTGTTATGTTATTTTAATGCTCGGCTTCAAATCAGCAGGGATTTGAATTTAACATTTTCAACAATAATTTCCCAGACACACGCTTTAAAGATAGAGTAACGCAGAGTCAGTTGTTTAACAACCACCGATTGATTAATCAAAAAAGTATCATATTGTCAAGAGATGACTTTAGGGAGTTGATGGTCCTGTGGCGGTGTTCTGTTTTGTGGCTATTTAAAATCGATGTAGTGTACCGGAGAAGAAGTGAGTCGGAATCAGAATGTGATTAATTCCCTAGTGTGACTGCATTTCCTCACCTTCTGCGCTGCAAGTTAACTTGCATTTTACTGAGATTTTCCGGAAACACTTTTTTTTTCCTAAATTAAATGCGTCCCTAGTGACTGGTACTACACTGGAAGCTATTCTGAAGCAACGCATCTTACAATAAAATAGCAAAAATTGAAAACAAATAACTACGCTTTATTTTGCAATCCTATTAATAAAATGACTTTACAATATATCATTTTTTTCTTTACTTATAGCCGTCCTCTATTATACGATTAATTGGTAGCTATGGTCCTAGCATGGCTACGCACGTCGACCACATTATGAGACCAGTCACACTTTGCAATAGAAGACATTCATTTAGAAATACACCATTCTTTATAAATCATCAAGCAAACATAATAAATACAAGTGCAAAACTTTATTCACTAATACAAAACATCCGCAGTGACTTTTAAACAAATGCTAATATTTTTAAACAAGACTAACAGTAATAGTCTGAGTGAACCACCTTCGTTTCGTTGTCCATATTTCTATGTCCGTTTTTTAAGGCGCCCACTCACCTAACTCTTTGAATTAGCAAGTGGCCTGGAATGCTAGCCCAATATTCCTGGGGTTTTTTTTTTTTTTTCCTCGGGTCTTACCATCACTCTTTTGCTTTCAGTCGCCTTGCGTCGCTTTGCATGTAGCACGGACCAAAAAATGTTGTGAAACTAAAGGTCATATACTGTAGATCCCTGTTAGCGAATACACTTTTAGACAAAAGCCTGTAGTGATGAACACACTTACGAATCGGGGGACTTTAAGATCTTACTTGACTGACTTGTGTCTGGGCACTCGCCAAGAGTATGACAAGTGAATAGAAGAGCCAAGAAATCGGCGAAATCGGACAATCTGCAAAAGAGCACCCGACGTGTGACTCCAAGAAAGGAAGGACCAGGAAAAGATGACAATGCAGTCCCGTGACAGAATTCGGAAAGCGATCTGG
The DNA here is from genome assembly GCF_016835505.1 of Polypterus senegalus. NCBI lineage: Eukaryota > Metazoa > Chordata > Cladistia > Polypteriformes > Polypteridae > Polypterus > Polypterus senegalus. Next base: position 160,493,153 of record NC_053159.1, read on the forward strand.
TGAATAGCATCACTTAAAGTTAACTTGCCGCGCGGAAACATTTTATGAATTTGTACAGACGCCGGCAAATCGAGTATTATCTGGAGGCATGATTAGTGACTCCGCATTACCGTGAATGGATAATGGTATGGTTACAAAATGGAAGGATGGACGGGTGCATGGCATGATTAAGCCTACTTTAGATTCCAACTTTTGTGCGAGAACTGAAAAACTGGAAATCCCTCCACATAGCGATATTTAATTTCACATAGACTTCGCAGTTCATAATCACAGTAACACTAAGTTGGTTTAAAAGAAGACCGCATAAAACTTAAGGTAACAAATTAAAAATGAGACTTTCTTAAATATGCAGCTATATTCTAAATTTTCCTTTGTACAGTAATGTGTCCGTATACCCAAAATCACCTTTGAACTGAACTGAATACTTTAAGGGGCAAAATAGGTGGGCTGTTTTGTTTTCGTATAGCCTACCTGTTACCTTATTGCCGGGGCGACTGTCCTTGAACCCTGAAACTCGTGCGGTACTTGAATTGATCACTATATCTGTTTCTCTAAATCAAAGTGACCGGATAATTTAGGCGGCGCAGTCATATTAAGAATGGCCTGTTAATAATATGCAATTATATTGGGAATGGTTACGCGCAGATTTAACTTTTTCCTAATACTCAAAGTAATCTTAAGAAATCCGTCTTGTTTTGTATAAACGAACGAAGTCGAAAAGATCACTCAGATATACTAAACGGTTTAAATCGTGCTTTGTTTAGTAAACTGGGAAAGAAGCGCAAAAATCCATTTTGGTAGAATTTATAAACAACATTAATAAAGATGCAATTAGAAAAACGGCAATAAATCCAAAAGGCTTAATTTCAGTTCAGTTTTAGACACTTATCTTTTGTCTTAAATTAATAACTCTACTTATTGTGTGTTTAATTTTAAAATCACCCCTTCCTATAATGCTGAAAAACGAATAACTGTTATAATAAAAGGCTACTAGAACGACCCAGAAACAAATTATTATTAAAACATGAGTTATACTGGTCATTTTAAGATGACGCAAATTTCAAGGATTCCTCCGATTTTCATGCAGTTGTGTACTTCCACTCACGCAGAATTGTTCGTTTTCCAGACATTACTGTCTTTAAAATGGGCAGCAAAAAGAATATCCACAGCCAGAATTTAGTTTTGCGAAGTATAAGGTACACACTCCTACAATATATGTGAAAATAAATTTCTTTTAAAATGTGAAATGGATAGAAAGGGAAAAAAAATCTAAATTTAGATTATAAATTAAATGTACGCTATATATTTATCAAAAATGAACTTTACTGCGAATGTACTTTATTAATGTATCTTAGATTAAATGTATTTATAAAAATCAAAAGCAAATATTTCTGATAATGTGTACTTTAAATCTAAATTTAGAAAGAAGAACCAAAAACATGAATTAACAGAGCGCATCATTATGACACTTTATTAAATTGTTATTGTGATCTATTATATGTTTGTTACGATTGTTATTGGAGTATATAGCAGGCGCTAACGGGTCTGTTACAACTGAAGAGACAATCGCTAAAAAACAACATATTTTAACAGTGGTTTTATTTGTAAACATTAAATATTTCTTTCTCAAAGAAAAGTTTATCGGAAACTGTACTTAATGCATTTAATGTTTAGATACATCATTTAAAAAAGGCAGTGATTTGAGTAATGTACCGCACACAGTAATCTGAAATATACAAATTAAACCCTATATGAAAATATCAAAATCATCACCCAGACATTAACAGTAACTGTTAACTTTCCTTTTTAACATAAAAAAGCAATGACAAAGTGCTCAGTTTTTTTTTTTCTTTTTTTTTCACGTGAGTTGTGGATACTTTAAATGGCTGAAGCTGCAGCATGCAGAATGTATAGCGACAACAAAGTAAAGATATATTTTTATATTTAACATCAACAGTACATACAACACATACAAACAAGGAATGTTGGACAGTTTTACAAACACTATGAATCCTTTCTTATTTACATACAGTTTGCAGTATGTGGACGTTCACATAACCTGTTACATAAAACGTGTGTCAAACTACCAATCCTTATAAAATCTACCAGACTACATAGTGTCCGAGATAAGGTTTATATTATAGACATTAAGTGCCTATAGCATCTTGCTCCTAACATAACGTGTCCCCATTTTCCAAACACTACAGTTCTTAACATCATTCAGTGATTCCAAAAAGAAACATATTGGCACAAAATATAAAAGCAAAACTGAATCTGGTCATTTACACGCTTTATGCACTTTCTTATAAACTGACGCATAGGACGCATCACAATAATTTATTATATATAAATTGAATATTTTACATTATAGCACATTTCTTCATACAGGAAAAATTGCCATTAATAAAGGGGGTAGGCAATTGCAGGGAATGCAATATGCTGCGTCAACAATAGTTCCTTTATGAACCGAGCACAACCGTGGCATTTACCCCGAAGGGTCGGTCCCGATTTGTTTTTTTTATTTAGATTTCTTTTTAATAAAATCTTTTAATAGTTACTTGAAAAGATATATACCACTTTATATGTGAAGTCCATTTTTAAATACATGTAGGTAATTCTTTTTGCAAATATGGTCCACGAGCTAAATGTCTGTATACAAGTCAGTCAAGAGCTTCGGTTTTCAGGTCACCAAATTCGCCAGGCAGCCTTGCACTTTTCAGGTGCTGCATTTTTATGCCACGGAGAAGTTCTCTGAAGTCACCTCACACGACACTGCTTGTTATTATTGTTATTTTTTTTTTTAAAAAGGCAAAGTGTCTAAGAAAAGTTTATCAATTATAGCCGGGGGTGGAACCAAGTCCTCAAGTTTTAGGTAGAAGATGCGTTGCAAACCCTGCGTGCAGAGTGTGCGAAGTTCAGGAAGTTTTCCCAAAAGTTTAGATAAGTAGTTTGGACGGTTCAAGCCGCCGCTATTAAAAGTCACGTGATCTTTAAGACAATTTACAATCTTGTTTTGCAGTTCTTCTACTCTTTTGGGTTCCTTTAGCCCGTGTCTTTCTGCAACAATAAAAGAAAACGTTTGGTTATTCTACGAGAAACGTGTTACTCTGCTGGATAGCAGCGGATTAACTCGCAACAAAAGAAACAAACAATTTGATGTTGTAATTTAAAGGAAAGGGTGATAAATTTTAACTGACCTGTTACCATGGCAAGGGCAGCTATGCAGGAGAATGCTGATATGTCTATATTCATACTCTGGAGGTTAGATGAAAACTCAACTATTGAGTCTATCCATTCTCCAAAGCCACGAACGCACTGCAGTCTGTGAAGGACCACCCCGTTGCAAAAAATGAGTTTGCCTTCCACTGGGTTGGACCTGCAATTAATAACAATACGCAATTAATTACTCTCGCGGTAATAAATGGGGATTTAAGAGGCACCTAATTATTGGAGAGCTAATAAAATTCAAATCAGCGGTGCTTGAAGGGGTTTGATCTTTACATTAGACTTGTAGACGAAGTAATCTTATAACTAGGTACCTGTATGCCAGTCGCAGGACAAAAAGTTCCAGGAAAGCTGACTCAAAGAGCAGGTCTTGATCTTGTTTAGGAAGATCAGCCAGTCCCGGAATCTTTTCCGCCCAACCTCTGATGATCTCCATGGAGCCGGTCAAGAGATCATAGAACTGCTGGATATGCTGAGTGTCGTCTCCAGTCATTTGGTAGTCAGGGTTAGCTTGAAACTGGAATTTAATTTAAAAAGTGCTTAATGAGGTCCTTTAAAATATATAACCCGTGAAATTGCAAAGCCCATTTTCTAGCAGGGGAGTCGGTTTTTATAACAATTAAACCGCTCTACGTCCATTACGGAATCAGCTATTCCGAAGAAAATGACTAGGGAACAGTGAATTAGGGCGGCAGGTATGCGCTTATAGATTACCACAAAAAGGCTCACGTAAAATGTTTCTGCGCAACTTGTATAGCATGACAAAAAAAAACGGCTTTTTAAAAACGACTGACATTAACTGACTGATTTTCATCTCAATTGCTTTATTAAATATTAGTATTTTGTTCCGGTATTTTCAAATTGCTAATGTTTTGTTATCAGTGCAGCCGGATGTATGATCGTGATGTTAAGGCTGTATTACGTGTCACAGGTATCCTTCATCTTTTTTTACGCTGACATTTATTTAAAGGCGTATCGGTGCTAATGTATAAAGGTCACTTACTCTGGAGTAGTCCAGGCTGGACATGGAAGGGTTCGAGTCCACATGGGCCCTTACGAGGGCACTGATTAAACTGACGGGCGGTGAAGGTGGGGAAGGCTCTTGGGGGCTCTTGGGCTTGGAAGGTAGCCGACCTCTTCGACCTTTTAAACTGGCCGTGCGGACAACTGAAATAGATGTAATAGAAACCATTGACGTATACTTAAGCAGATAACTCCAAAAAGAAATCAGCTTTATTAACAAACTGTTTATATTGCTAAAAACTTTCACATTCATTATTTCCATGTAATATATAAAATAGAGCTCCCTTAGCCGAATGAAATACGTCAGTTATATAGCTCCTTTTCGCAAGAGCAAACCATCAAAATCTGCCTTATACAGCATACCGTTCCAGACAACATGCAATTAAGTTTTTCAAAGCAACTTTTTAAAAACTAAAAAGACAAAAAATGTGAAAAATACAGCAATAATTACCTTCTTTTACCATGCCAACAACAAGGCACTTTTGGAAACGGCAGTATTGGCATCTGTTTCGGCGCCGTTTATCAACTGGACAGTTTTTGTTTGCTAAACAAACGTACTTGGCATTTTTCTGTACTGTGCGCTGCAAACAAAACAAGAAAAGAACATGATTAGACATTAGACGTGTATAATTTCCAGGAAATACACCATCAAATCGGTCCAAAAAAACAAATGGCCCCGCAGCTGGGGTTTTGCAGGGCTTTTAATAGAGGAAAATTGATAGTGTTAACTCTACAGCTAAACCGCCAGTTTATAGCTGTGTTTTATATGCAAGGAGCTGAAGGAGTAGACATTCAGTAAATACAAATCCGTGGGCATTCATATTTTTACATCCCTTCGAGACCCTCTCTATTTAAAGTGATAAGATTATTCAATCAGGATGGTGAAATAAAGAGACCACTTAATTTTACCATGGGGAATTGTGTTCCACTTGGTTAGCTTAGACACGGTTCTCTGTCCCAACCAATTTAATTCTAAAGAAAAGGCTGTGTCAAAAAATGCACACAAGTGCCCACAATTAAATAACGATTTTTAATGTACAGGATTTTACAATAAATAAGAATAATTGCAATGTCTGTTTTCAGAAACACAGCAGGCTTGTGAGATTAAATTATACGTAAAGCTTTTTTTTTTCTTCTTTCCTGATTCTTTTAGAATTACCAGTATCAACTGATTTGATTATAAGCATGTTTTATTATTAATTGAATATAAACATTCTCATATTTTGTATTATATACAGTACATACAAAAACAAACAAACACATATATGCACTCACATATACACACACACATGCTTTTACCTTAAAGAAACCTTTGCAGCCTTCACAGGTGCGGACCCCATAATGCTGACAGGCTGCGTTGTCCCCACAGACGGCACATAGACCCTCATTAGATGGAGATCCCCTTGAAGGAGGTGATGGGACCTGGTTATCCATGAGCTGGGGCCCATGACCAAGCTGAAGACTGTGAGGAAAGGCAAGGGATGTCTGCTTCCTGATAGCACTAGGGACAGCAAAACTTTGGCTGTCTGCCACATGATGGGCTCCAGAAGTCTCAGGGTTCATGGGAACATGGAGAGGACCATCAAATCTCATCTGACAACTTGATACTGGGGTACCAGGAGGGGACTGCTTAAAAGAAAACAATGAAAGCCGTGATACTGGATTCTTGCGTTGATCTATCATGTGGGTTGTAGCCACATAGTTTTGATGGAAACTGTGAAGGGAACCAGGATCATCCCACATATGATTGGGCTGAACCTGAAAGCTTGGTGTCGTCGGAGTTGGAGGCGAGGACGGCTTGTAGTACATAGAGCCAGAGTGTGGGATCATTTCATCAGACTGTGGTGGCAAGTGACTTTGTTGATGATAGTTGTGCATCTGAATGTCTTCAACCTTGATAGAGGACTGCTGTCCAGAGAGAGGCATTTGGTATACACATGGAGGCTTAACGTCGTAATTGCTGCTGTAGTTGTCCATGAAGGTACTAAAACTGGGAAGAGAAGTGGTGGCTGTGATCTCAGTGTTGGTCAGGTCCATGCTAAACTTAACAAATTCAGGAGTTAGGAAATCAGAGCTGTACTCTCCAGTGCTATGGTAGTTGTAGCTTTGGGATGCTGGACTGGCTCCTTGAGGTGATGACCCATACTGAGCCTGAACACAGGGCATGGCTGCAAATAAAACAGTTTCAAATAGGCTCTTACTGAAAGAATGCACACCTGGAAATTAAGTCTGCTAAGAAAATACTATATGTCCTGAATATACCTCCATTAACATGTAAACTACAATCTTACTGAATATGCCAGTTCAGTTATTGTAAAATAAGCTAAAGGAGGAGAGTAAAATCTGCATATTTAAAGTAAACTGTATAAATAGATTCCACTGGTAAATGTGTATATTTGCCCTTAAATATATCATTTATGACACATTATAAAAGAAAAATGTAAAATTAACATTACAACTGATTGTCACTATGAGTTCTGCAGCATACCTTCAGTTGAATGGCCGCTTTTTTCAAAAGACGGTAAAGTTGACAGTGTCTGTGCTTCTTTGGAGTTCAGGTTTCAGGAAAGAAAAGGCTCCTCACGCAAGAATCCAGATCGCAATGCCGTGGAACTGTCCCTAAAATTATTGTTGAAAAGATACAAAAGAACAATAGCTGTTATTTAATACTGTTTCCATACGAAGTGCCAATTAGTGAGTCAATTAGTACACTTATTATGGGCACTCTATAATCGAAAGAAAGAAAACACGACTGTACTAGAAACTGCTCGGTAAGTATCAATAGTACACTTTATCATGCCATTCCACGTTGATTGTAAGAAAAGGGTGACAGTGTGGTCTGCCAGTACAGATACCTCTAGTCGAACTTCAAAGAAACTCAGACTTCATGACCACAAAAATGTTAAAGTGCACTTCTGCTAGTTCCACGATAAATATAAATTAATTGATAATTAAACCATGCACATTTACTGCCGTGCACCTATACACCACCCTTTCTGTATGGAGAGTTTGTGCGTTCTTTACAATTTCACACGCTCACAGTCGTCATAGGACAGTACAGAAATATGCATTAGTATAATCCCATGTTGAAGTTCCTTTAAACCTTATTTCAAACAGTAATCGCAAAGTGTCTTTATTGCATACTCTAAACATACATGCAAGCACGGGGAAACACGTGGGCATACGTTTAAAACCATAAGACAGCCATAGTTAACATATAAAGTATTAGCGCTGCACGTGTCTCAACACCGAAAAATCACCGTTATACATTCAGTCATTAGTAAAACATCACTTGTTTGCAATATAAAACATTATGCAGACGCAAATAAAACTATTTTTTTACTCATTAAACAGACAGCAAAAAATGCATTCCGACTTGCACGCAATTTGTATAATCATGCTTTAAATAATAATGACAAATATATCGTTATCAAAAGAAACTTCGTAAGTACGCAGTAACTTTCTCTAACATTGACACACGCACGTTATATAATGGAAAATAACTTATTAATAGAATTTAATGATGATGATGTCTGTTATTATTGTTATAAATATATTGTTATAAATATCATCTACTGGCGTCCATGCATAAAAACAACCGTACCAAATTATATAAAATGTTGTTTACCGACACCGTCTTTAATCATTAAGTCTCAAACCTAATCTTTAGTTAATTTGAGGTGCAACTTTTCCAAGTGATGCTGAATACACACCAATATCTCACGATATAAAGCAAAAGAATTAAAATAAATACCTACTGGCTTAACTGTAGTGTCCTTTTCTATCCATGTAGATGTGCTGTTGGTGTTGTTCTGGAACAGCGGCAAAAGAAATGACTGCTTAGTTAGTGGGAACAAAAAGAGAAAGTGCCGCTACAGCAGAGCACTCTGTGAGCTGTCGGCTTAGACTGGCCCTACCCTCCAATGTGCCTTTGTTTATGTGAGCGCCGAATTCCGCTGCCAGCGTGCACCTAAAGACTCCGAACGTCATCGCCGCGACTAGCCAATCAACCGGCTCCGTACCGTTGGCTAATTCTTGCTTTGGTAAATTTCCGACGTGACGTAATTAGATGTGCCGCTTTTTAAGGTAGCAGTGCAATTTCAGCCATTCACCTTCTCACCCCTGTCGAAACGGTATTACTTATTCAGAAAATGTAATGTTTGTAAACAAAAGTAGAATCTAGAAATCTGGCAGTGCTGGTAATTCTGCACGTGCAGTGGAATAAGTCTGCGACATTCGAAACTTAACGTTTTTTTTTAAAAAAAATATGCATCTTCAATGGACATGATTTGAACGTTAGCTCTGTGGGCTCGTGCGGATATCGTGTGCTTGGACAGTTGAAGTCTTACGAGTGTCACTTTTCGGTATAAAGCTTGCGCTCTAATACTTCAGTACGCTACATAGGAGAGCCAGTCCCGCTTTGAAATGACCGAAGTTTTACAGTTTTCTGCCAGGACGCGAAAGGAGAGAAGACTGACATATGAAGGTACTGTTTCATCACCTGCTGCAAAAACACGTTGTCTGTGGGCTACACCCACCCCTCCCCTTTGCGTCACTAATCTGGTCTCTCCTCTGTCCCTACTCATTTGTTAAGTTCCAAAATTCATTTTTTTTATTCACTTAGTGCTTTACTGTAAGAACGATATACATTTCACAAATGTGTTTTTTTTTTCTTACGGCTGAACGTAGTATTTCAAATTGTAAAAAAGTATTTTAAGTAATATTAAGATAGTCTTCTTTTATTAATTTTTAAAAAATTATTTCCGAAATGCTGGGATAATTATTCCCGCGAATATTAGTGACTGTGGATTTTCCGATATATATATATATATATATTAGATGCAGATTACGTGACAGTGATAACCTTTTTAATTGAAAAGTGTTTATTCTGATGCCTGTTGATCGTGGGCAAAATCTGAAGAAAGGAGCGAATAGTCGCTTAGATCCACCCATCTCCACATGGCCATTTGCTCGTTTCATGCTGCACCCACCCACTCACTCACCTCGCGGTTTTCACCTGCGATATTTTTCTTTTAAAAGTGACAAAAAAAACACATACACACCGTCACGACTCTCCGTGGAATATTCCATGCTTTAAACTTAAATTACCAGTATAAAACACAATGTTCGCTTTATTATCTAGGCTACTACTTCACCTAACGGACCTGAATAGCACGCGTGGCCCTCCTTTCCAGGTTTAGAAAGTTGAAACGAGTAGGTGTGCGTCTTCATACGTTGCTACCTTAATTTTCCCATCTGCTTGTGTTGTGAGAACAGACAGAGGGAGCTCATTAACAACAGAGCAGCGTCAGTTGTCGTGGGCGAACCAATTTAGTCAAACGAAAGGGAAAAAGTGATAGGGGACGGCAGAATGGTGCGTGACGCAGGGAACGCCGCTATTGACGCACCCAGGAGTCTGTGCCAAAAATAGCAGCGCAAACCTTTTCTTCTCTCCGGAGCTCTATTATTATTACTCCAGGACCGCATTATTGATCTTATAATGGGGCTGGGCTTGCACCGGCTATTTTAACTGGAGACGGAAACCGAAGTGTACCTAATTAATGAATAAAGGGATTATTTTTACCCAACAACCTAGGGTGTTCATTCAAAAGTGGTATTCGTCCTGTCTTGAGTAGTACTGGGAATAAAGGGACGTCCTCAGGCGTGTCATTAAAAAGCAAGTCATTTATGCCTTCTTAATAGATGAAAAACTGTGGTTAAATAATCATTGGAAGTAGAAAACATTGCCTTGCATTCACTCCGATCACTAATATGCCATTGTCTGAAGGTGTATTAAAAATTACTAATGTGGGTGGACTAAAGATGGGGGTGAAAAATTAGGTTTTTATTTAATCAAATTATACAAGTTCAGGAGAGGTGAATGCAAGTTCAAGTTGTCATTTTCTGGCCTTAACTCATCTACTGGCCTTGTACATTTTTTAAATTATGCACTAAAAAGTGAAGTCTGTACTAGTATTTTCTATTTTACCAAACTTACTTGCTCCTATAATTTAAAAACATGTTTATTTTGCCCTCTTCATTCATCTCATGGATATTTATGTGCATAATATCCGGAATGTTGTCCACAAGTTCATATTTCATGGGACTTTCATTTCAGTACCCCCTTGGAATTTAGGGTTCTTTTTTTTTTGGCTAGCAGCTAGACAAGATGTTCGCCCTTCTGAACGATTTCCACGTGCTCAAAAGACCACAAAATGTCCTTTGACAGAATTGTACTTATCTGCCTCCAGCAGGGGATGCTGATTTCCACAGCTGCCTGTCATTCATTTGGTGATCCTGCTCTTTGATGAATAATGGGTGTCTTCATTAATATCTTCACCACATGTCTGAGCAGTGAGTTTTACATATTCAATATTTGTAGTGCATCTTACACTATTCAAGTAGTACACACGAACAAGGAAAGAAACACAGTTGCACAGTAATTAATATAATAACGTTAAATTCAAGTCCAGTCTTAAGAAGGAAGGGGCCTTTTTTTGCAAACATATACTTAACCATGTATGTCTTCATAAAACCTTAAATAAGTATTATACACTGCAGACATGCTGTAAACCTTAATGGTCAATCGACCTTCATGCTATTTACAATAGCACCACTTGTGTCTAATGCTTTCTAGGACTGTACACTAAAACAATCTACTATTTTGGCAAACAGAGCACATAGATGTGAACATTTTTTGAGAAATTACATTTGTTTCCTATAGTAGTCATATGTTCATCACAACAGATAACTTTTACCTGTGAACAAACTGTAACCCAATAAATTGTGTAACAATTCTGTAAAACATACAATTTTATTGACAAGGGAAAGTTTAGCATTACTCATTAAAATTCCACTAAAATAGTGTGGAACTGCATTACAAAATGGTGGGTTATACACATACAGATTTCAAGAAAAGAAGCTAAGGGCTTACACAAAGACTAAGGTTAAGACAAAATAAAAATGTCACACATGTATATGCAATACGATGGTATTGAGGGCATAGACGAACATTGTTTTATATTTTGTTGTATTTCAGATTAACACATTTAGTTTGCACTTTATCTTCAGACATATTTGTCATAATGTCCCCCTGCAAGATACATAATGGAGCTTATATTAGGTTCAATGACAGATTTAGAAGACTGTGATGAACAAGCAAGTTGAACTCAAATTATTTTTCTTGGATCCAAACAGATTTGGTATGAATGACTGAATGTGAAAAACTTGTTCTCTCTTCTATTGTACAATAGTATGGTAATCTGAATTAAATTTGTTTAACACAATGACTGTTGAGAATGTGCTGTATTTAATTTTTACACAAATAAAGAATTTTACTTTTGAACTCAGAAGTTTCAGTTGCTTATTAAACACAAAGTAATATTTATACTCTCTAGTCATTTTCATATCCTCAATTAAAGGTCTTAAGGAGAAAGATTTTTGATTCATCACAAACGTACTAGAAGCTAGTATGATATACAGAGATATTTTTTCATTGTCTTTCAGAAAATTATATATTTATTTTTTGTAATATAGCATTATAATACAACTGATTTATTGACTTATTCTTTTTCTGCAATGACATCAACAGGATCAAGATTTTTGTCATGTGTACCAAGTATGATGAAATTCTTGTTTGCACATCTCCCACTGACTAGTGACTCCATGACACCAAAAACCCTCCATGAATAAGTCTCGTCACATATTGAATATAACATTTGTAACCAAAAAAATATATACATATATAAGAATCACATATAAATATGGATATATACACACAATATTCATACATTTAAGAAACAATTCTTCATGTGCCCATATGCGTACTGTTTGTTAATCTTATAACCTGAGGATAACATTGCATTGTTATTAAAATGAATTATAAATAATGCAGCTACAGACTGATCAGAAAAGGTAATATTACTATAAACAAACAAGTATCCACATTTAGGGAAACTTCCAAGTGTAAAGGAACTGTGGCAATGAAGGATAACACAGTAGAATGATTAGAATTAAGATATTTATATTTTTTAACACCCATACCAAATATGATAATATGCTGGTTATTTGTATAACTTACACAGTCAAAATCTATGATGAAATATAAAAAAGTAAATTTTAATATACTCTACTGGATTAAAAAATGCAAATATATTCTGAGGAAAAAGGCACCTACATTTTGTTGCTTAAAGTGTAAAAATGTTCACCTATAAAATTTGTACTAAAATGTGTACAGAGGTGTACAGAACTACAAAGTTTATTAATAACCCTGCACTGAATTAATTTTCCATCCTTGCATTTTCTATAAATTTTTATAATCAAATTTAATAAAAGTGATGTTTTATTCAAAAATCCAGCTGCATTTTTAAAAATGTAACATTTTAAAAAAAGAATAAAACAAATTAAAGCGTACATTACCAATAATTTATAAAATTGGTAAGTTTGTGGAAAAAGAAAGAGCAGCATATATATTTGATTAATTCAATATTAACATGTTTTATGAAGTATCAGAAATATAATAAATAACAGCTAATGTATCTTTACCTGTTTTTCTTTTCCCATTGCAGGGTTGCAGATAACCCACCCAATCAGGACTTCAGTCTAGGGCAGGGCACTCTTGTGTGTACACTGACACTTACTTATAACAGGTCAGTTTTTACAGACACCAATTAACGTAAACTCACATTCTTTGCAGAGTATCCCAAGAAAATCCACATGGGCACATGGAGCACCCCAGATAATGTAAATAGTGACAGGGCTGAAAATTGAACCAAGATCTCCTGCTCCATGAGGCAGCAATACTATTTGCTGTGCCATACCAAAAACTCTTTTACAATGTTAATGACATTTGTATTAAAATGTTCCCTGAGTATGGCATAATGAAGTAAATTATGACAAGGCTGTCAGAATAATTTGTTTTACTGAAAAAATGACTAGCTGTTAAGACACTACAACTCAAAATGTAGCCACCACCTGTCTTTTGATATTTTATATCAGTGTCTTTTATACAGTCTAACAATTAATTAATTGACTGATTAATTGTGAATAACAGATTTAATAAAGTATTTATGTATAATATCCTAAATCTATATAGTTATTCATTTGCCAATTACAATTAAGAGTTTAAATTGCAATTAAGCAATTTAATTGCCCATTGAACAGTTGAATTACTAAGTACCTTATTTATATGCATATTTTAATTGCCAATCATTACTGGGGAGGGAGCTAATCAAGTGTAATCAAATCAGAGGTACAAAGTTATTTCCCAAATACGAAATGTTGAACTGACAGAAAAAATGTGTTAAGATACCTCAAGGCAGTCAGTATGTTAATCTAAAAAGAAGCAATAGATAAGAAAGTTTATTGGGAAAAAACATGCAAAAAGGGATCAGAGACATATAAATGACATTAACCATTTTTTTTAAATAAGTGAAATAAGTTTGTGAATAACAGAAACAAAATCCAATGATGAGTTTATAAAATTGAATGAATGAATTTTCCTTATTAATTTAAAAGGTTGCTTTTCTATACTTTGATGCTGCACTGTGAATGTGCTCATTTGTGTTATTAACTTTCTATGAAATATACACCAATTCACTATATTATACTTCATGCAGATTTGATACTTTACAAAATTAATGTAAACCCTCAGTATATGTTACCACCAATCCATTTTTTTAAATGTGACCATTTTAACTGCTGTTTCCTGATTATTGACTCATCAAGTTGCTTCACAAACTGAAACAATATGTTAGTACACAAAATAAAACAGTGAAAACTACAATCAAATTTTACAAATGAAAACTAGTAATGCTTTAGATTACAAAGTTGGTATTTATTAGTTCATCATGTCAACAGTGAAATGTATAATTTGCAACAAGAACACAAAGAAAATTCATTGTTCCAGTCCATGTTTAAAAACAAACATGCAAGTGTATGTGATTCCTTATTACTATGGTCATTGCACATTGAATACAATAATAAACTGTGTAATTCGAACATAAACATACAGAATATTGGCATAGTGTTCTCTGTTCATTACTTCGGGTTATTACATTAGCCATATCGACAGATAAAAACACAAAAGTAAAATTTAAAAAATTTTAAATCATCATCAGTGACTTTTTGTTCAAAAAAAATCTTAATTGTATAAATATGTTTAGATGGATACAAATATATGTATAAACAACAGAATGCCTCAACGTGCATATAACCATAAAGCCAAGGCTAATTCTTAGTTTTATTGGAAATTTTTACTGCCTTCCAACTCTACCACCCCCATCCTCATTTATCCATTCCTCCATTCATTATTAAGTCTACTTAATCCAGTAGCCAGTTCAGAGTGACAGGATAAGAGCCAATCACAGCAAAGCAGGTATCAACTCTGGATGGGGCACCAGTTCATCTCAGGGCACATTCACCCCCGATCATTTATAATTGGGCCAGTTTAGGGATAACAATTAAAGTTTATGGTATGTGATAGTTAATGAAACCAAATTTATAATTTTTAAAAATATGTTTCTGCTGTACACCGTGTAAAAAAAATGTCCATGCGTTGTAATTAATTATTCATATTTTCCACATGAATGTAGAAGCTGAAAACTATTATGATATTTTACAGATGAGCAGAAGCCTCTGGTCATCATAGGGATATTGAAAGGTATAGTTAGTATCATCTATCATACTAATCTAATCTACAGCTGTTTAACTCGCTCTAGGAAATCTACCACTGCCTGCTGGTGTCACGGTAATTTCATTCGGAATGTGTATGACTGATATACTAGACGGCGAAAAGCAAAATAAACCATATGGCGACATGTTGCTTCCATATGTTATTCACACGTCCCTGCTCAGGCGACCGTAATGAAACATCTGTAGCTAGCACGAATACAGCTGTGTCCACTGAAGTAAGCTTTATAACTGCTGCCAGTCTATTATACACTTTTAAACCTTGTCAACAAAATATTTCATAAGCGGCTGATTCTCGGCGTTACACTTAAAAACCAGACGGGAACATGCCGAATGTTAAGTAGGCTATGCTGGAGATCAATATGTATTAGTCGTTTAAATATTAACGCACTTATAACACTGGATATTGTTAATAATTAATAACTACACGGTCTTAAATTCCGTTTCGGCACGTACAAGCCTAAAGAAGTGTTTTTTACGTGAGAAGTCAATATATTTAGTATCTATGTACTATTTCTTTCAATATCAAAAAATAATAAAAACAAATACAAAAACTGCCGTTATCAGAATGCGGAGTGGTTAAGCAGAGTACTGTACTTACAAATCATCACAATCCCAGAGAACTGAAAACACATCTTCATTTAACAGTGTTGTCAGAAACCCTTTCGTTAGCCCTCACAGAAGGGCCCGGTTTTGCTTTTTTAAATAAGCATCATTATATAATTCCATTCCCACCAATTCCCGGTTCTCCCGAAATCAAAGGCTTCTTTGAAAAATCCTTATCCTTTCGGATTTCGGGTATTTTTGTCCGAAATGAATCTTGAAATATGAAGATATCGAGGAGATAATGTTCGCCATCGTGGCTCAGCAGCGCGCGCTCCAAAGACTAAAAGGTATTGTTGAACTCGGCAGCTACTTGCGTCACGTCTACGTCAGGGGAGGAAGATTCCGTTACGTCAGGACAGCTGCAGCGCCCAGACTATCGGACTATATAAATAATTTAACTGTATTTTGTGTTGGGAATTCCACATTCCTTTCGAAAATGTTTGGTAAAAAGTGAAGAATGCAGCTTTTACCGCAGTCAAGGAGAACGTTAAATGGCTGTGTGTAATTCACATATCTAAGAAAGATAAACTTGGATGAACAGAAATCTTTTTAATAGTTAAGCAGATACAATCGCACAAATTTAAACATTTTATCATTTTTTCATGATGAGATATTGAAATTCCCTATATTCAATTAAGATTAATGGATTCCACTGCCTTCGTAAATTTATAGGTAATAAATGAAAAGTGATATTTTAAATCCCATTATGATACTACGAAATACGACAAACCTTCACACATACAATAAAGAATGACTGCAGTTTGAAAGGTAGAGAATATTTAAATATATAATATCAAGTTTCACTTTCCTCGTAGGTTTATATGTCATGAATGAAAACTGATAGCTGTAAACACACGACTGCACCTAATCCTCTGTAATTTCATACTAGAAAAGCCTCGTCATTTAAGTAGCGTCTAACGCAACGCTCCCCAAAAAATGCGGAAAAATAATCAAACCTTACTATTTTGTGTTAATTATAATGGACGTTTCAGAATGACTGTAAAGTAATATAATGACGTCAGTACGTGAAACTTTTAAACACACGTTTCGTACTGTTGTTATGCTTTAAATTGGACTACGGAAAGTTCACCTTCTTTATTATTTTTATGTTTGAAATGTTCGTGGCCCACGATACCAGAATGGTGGTGTGGTGTAATTGTGAAACAAAGCCTTAAAATATTACCAATTATGTGGAGATGCCGGGGATTGAACCCGGGGCCTCACACATGCGAAGCGTGCGCTCTACCACTGAGCTACATCCCCAATTTAGGTCTTATTCTTTTAAGTATAAACATTTTTTTAAATGAGCATATATAGGGCTTTTTTTAGGATTACACTAATGGCTTTTTTTTTTTCACTTAAGACGTTGGAAGTATTAAAATCGCATATTAACGTCATTACGTGTAAATGTAAACTTTTCAAGCCAATACATCTTCATTCTCTCTTATTGCAACCGCTCAACCTTTTTCCAAACACACACACACCCACACGTTTAACTGTTAACCCAAGGTCTGCACCCCTTTAATGTTTCTATTTGGAGACCTGAGCACAGGCTGAATGGAATTACTCTTTCTGGTGGAATCAACCGTTACTATTGTGAACCTTGTAGATACTGTTCCAAGTAGAAGGCTGAACTGCAGCATTCTCTCATACTTAATAGTCATAATTGTGTGTTGTGTTTGGTTCAAAAGGCAGCGAGGATACTGGCTGTGCCACCAGGTCCAAAAGTATACTGCTAGGTTGAACACAAGGTAAGGAGTGTGTCAGATTTGCAGGCAGTAAGCCTACAGTACTTACTTGTGGTAAGACTAATTAACTATTCAAGACAAATCAAGTCAAAAGGCGTTATTGTGTATACTGTACACAGTATCGAAGTATACAGTGACAGGAAATAATGTACCCCAGGACTGCGGTTCAACATATGCATAAACACAGGGCCATCTTAACAGTATCATAGGTCCCCAGGCAAAGTAGTGTGCTGGGGCCCCTGTTTTGATATCAAAACAGAAACATATATAGGCCTCAGAAACACTGTGGGCCCTATGCTCCTGAAGCCCCCGGCCAGTGCCCATAGGTTAAGACAGACCTGATGACGTGCAAGAGAAGTAAAGAACTATATTATAAATAATTAATAGGTAATTGAATACATAGGAATACTTTCAAATGCATAACAATACATAATTATTACAACTAATAATAAAAAATAACAGTAGTAACAAATGTACCAAATATACTACACATAAATAAGCTACTAGGAGAGGATCTCAGGGCAGGAGGGCAACACAGAGTTCAATGTCCAGACAGCTACTTCCATGAAAGGATGAGCTAGCTCTACACTGACTGAGGGGTGTCATCTTCGCAATTCCCTCCTTATCAATTGGCCTGATCTGTGCTTGATGCTCTTATGTTCAATGCTACAGATAATTCTTGACTAGGGTAATACACTTCATAGTCTTCTAAGTAGGCAAGCCAACAGATTACCATTTGTGGGCAAACTGAATCACTACCTGCTTCTAACTCAAACATATGGACCACTGTAAACACTACTTTCTGACTCCAAGGACCACAATGTAGGAGAGAAAACTATAAGAACAGTTGTCATTCACAGCAATGTGTTGATTAAAACACTTGGAGAGTTGATTTCAGTCCAAGACTTTAATATGAAGTTAATGTGTGCATGTGTGAGCTTTTGCTTCGTTTGATGCACAGTTTTCATAAAGAACTCTCTTAAAAATTTGAACTACTAACTAATAATAATTTAAACGGACACGAAGAGTAATCACATACTTTATTTTCTCTGTTCTTTCCTGCTACCCACAATGCTTCACTCCATGGAAGGCAGAATCCAAGTCTGTCCTCCTGACAATTTAACTCCGCCTTAAAGACATTGTACATCATTCACAGTATTATTTATTGTTACCTGTTTTTTCTGTACGATGCTTAAAAAGTGATGTAAACGTTCAGCCTGTAAAAGTCAATGTTACTAAGTTAAAGTAAACTATGATTCAGTTTATATTGCTTCTGAACTAAACCCTCTAAAACTTTGTGACAATTTAAGATTACAGATCAAATAATTACATTCAGTTCTGGTTGAAGCTACAATATTTATAGAATGTATTACAGGGTGAAATTATATTTATACCTCAAATTCCCATTACTCTTTTTAGCTACCTGTTTAAATTCAGAAGAACACAATGTCCTGTAAAACTATATTTTTTCAATGACTATCAACAAAAGCTAAGAATTGATCAACAGCACAAATATTTTACTCCTGGGCAATTGTATGTAGCATGTTCGAGAGTAAGGAGCCCCTGTGTGAACTAATAAAATTAAACCCTTGTAAAAAAAAAAAATATATTGTATACAGAAAAGTACTCAGTTACACAGTATTTCTGATACATCCAATTAACAGCACTATAACTGACATCCATTGTCTTAAGAAATTACTTGGGTGAAACTGGTTAACACATCTAGTCTATCTATAATGCCAAAAAGGAATGAATGATAAAGGATTTTTTGTTATCTGTTTCAGATGGGATTTTTCAGGAATCTTTCTTGCCATATCATGAAATCCCAGCTTTAATTTCTTAGAGACTAATTAAAATTAAATAACTGTCCTGTGCAAACAACTTTTATTTGATTTTGGAACAACACAAACCTGATAATATTAAATCCAATCCTCACCAGAAGTAGTAAGTGTTTTCCTGATCCACTAAGATTCACCTTCATAATCTGGAAGAAAAGCATATCTACTTATGAGATTCTCTAGAATTTCTAAGCTCCTTATTCTGTCTCTGAAGAGACTATTTTCTATTATGTAAAATTCATTTATATATTGTATTTTAATATATTTTTCTTTAGAATTGTGCAAGAGTGGCAACCAGTTCATAGACCCTTAAAAAAAATTTTATATTTAAAGACTCTATTTCTCTGAATTATATAGCTACCAGTAACAGCGCACTACATGATAACGTGCAGTTAATACACTTGACTTGAGCATTCATTGTTTTCCTACTCTTTCTCTGTACGTTTAGCATTCGTTTGCTCAGAAGTTGATGCGCTTGCTGCTTCGTGAGCAGCTCTTGTTTTCTCAACCTTAGCAACCCGCTTCTTCTCTTCTTTCGTCGGTGTCTTTTCGTGTTAAAACTGATTAAGTCAGTGTTCGTGTTGCAATTACTTAGTACGTTTTCTTTCATTTTCTCTTAAGCTGGCTCTTAAGTCTTCAATCTGCCTCAAGAATGATTTAAGATATGAATAGGTAAGGGAAGTGAAGGCGAAGGTGGTAAGGATGAGAACGGCATCTGTATGCATGCACCACACAGCTGCCCTACTGGCTGCTGCCTAAAGTTGATTCTACAATAAAACAAAATAAAAATAAAAAGAGGAATAACCTTTTGAAGGTCAATCATCACCCCGAAAGCAGATAGTAGACGTCACGTAGTATATGTGTACCAGTTTTCAGGTGAAAAGGTCAAACAGTTTGTGAGCTACAGGTGATTTAAAATCCTGGACAGACTAATGAACAGCCACGGTAGCTTACTATATATAAAGATTTTATGTTATGTCTATTTTGTATACTATTTATGCATTATTTTTCTTATTTAATTTTAAATTGCTTTTCTTTGCATGTAACTTCTTCTTTGACATATTGTAAAGCATTTTGACCTACATTGTTTGTATTGTAGCGACCCGTGGTCGAGTCCTGAAGATTTTCAAGCCGATTTCGCCGTGCACCTCTTCCAAGCTGTCGGCTAGCGGATTGCCAGCATTAGGCACGCAGCTGTACCCAGCTCTTTAAGTACGAGCGCCGTCCCATACACCGCACGACTACGAGCGTCTCGGCAGCACGCAGCTGTACCCAGCTTCTCAAGTAACGAGCACTCGTGTCCCATACACCGCACGACTCCGAGTGTCTCGGCATTAATTGCTTAGATGAAATCTTAGCAATGAATAACAGCTCTGTCCTGTTGTATCTCTTTATTCACAGATAGCCAGAAAGCAAAGCTCAAATTCATCCGCTTAACCACTGTCAAGGTCAACAACGAAACGACATTTCTTAACGACGGTTTCCCATAAATTCCCCACAACTATTTTACATAATTTACCCACAAGGCATCACTCCGCCAGCGCGGACTGCCGGGTTGCTACACAGCCCCGTCCCCCGCCCCCAGGAGGGTTAGTGTCCCCACAACCCTAATTTTCACAAACAAAGTCTGATAAATGTCCTGGCCGGGCGGCGGACACGCTTGGGCCTGCCTGACTCTTCATCACCCGTGCCAGGCTCAGTCCTGAGACTGTCAAGTTCTGTCTCGGCACCGAGGGTGGATGTTGGAGAGTTGCTTTGGTTCTCAAGTCTTTCTGGTGCTGGGGCCAATGGGTGGTATGGTGCCAAACGGTCTTTATGCAGCACCACCCGCCTGCCCGTCCAGGCATTCGGACTCGAAAACCACGTCCGAAATTGCATCCAAAATTTCTCCAGGTCCCAGCCAATGGTGCGTCAGTTTTGGGGACAACCCCCGTTTCCTCTGGGGGCAAAACACCCACACTTTGTCCCCATGCTTCAGGGTTGGACCATGCGCCCGAGTGTCATATGCCCGCTTCTGGCGGGCTCCAGCTCCCTCTAGGGCCTCTCTGGCCAGTTGGTGTACAGTGTCCAGTCGCTCTTTCAATCGTCGGAGATAGTCCGTTTCGTGACCGCCAGCAAGCTCAGGCTCAGGGGGTAAGCCAAACACCAAGTCCACCGGCGTGCGCATCTCCCTTCCGAACATCAGCCCCGCCGGTGTGCACTGACTCGATTCCTGAACAGCCGCCCTATACGCCCACAAGACCAGAGGCAAATGTTGATCCCAGTCTCTCTGGTGTTGACTAGTGAGGATCGCAAGTTGGCGCCAAGGTGCGGTTAAACCGTTCTACCAGTCCATCGCTTCTGCGGGTGAAGGGGGGTGGTCCGGGTCTTCTTCACCCCCATCCGCTGACACACCTCTTTAAACAACCGGCTCTCAAAGTTCCGCCCCTGGTCGCTGTGCAGTTCATTCGCACCCAATCGAGTGAACATTTCGTCCAGCAGTTTTGAGCGGCTGTGGAGGCACTTTGATCTGAATGGCGTATGCCTCCGCCATTTGGTAAAATAGTCCATCGCCACTAAAACAAAACTATTTCCGGCCTCTGTGGTAGGGAAAGGACCCAGCACATCTACCCCAATCCTCTCCATGGGATCCCGACGAGATACTGTTGTAGTGGCGCGTGAGAGCGTTGACCAGGTCCTTTCTGCGCCGTGCAAACGTCACAGCAGTGGACGTGCATCTCCGCATCTTGTCGACATCCGGGCCAATAGAATCGCTGCGCAGCCGCGCGACTGTCTTTGTATTTCCAAAGTGCCCAGATCCAGCTGCTCCATGAACCCAACGGAGGACCGTTGTGCGTAAAGCCATGGGAACCAGAAGTTGCAAATGGTCAGTACCCCCTCTTGGTCCCTGCCATCTTCGGTAGATCACACCATCGTGCAACTCCAGGCTGCCCCACTGCGAATGTAACAACTTGAGTTCCGCCCTTGGGAAGATACGGTTTGCCAATCGGGCATTCCTGGGTCTCCAGCCAACCCCTTACCTCCTTCAGCACTTGGTCGTCTGCTTGTAGTTGCCTTAACTGGTCGATGGTGAATGGTTCCTCTGCTCCATCCGTTTCTTCTAGTCCGGCTGCTGATGATGATGGTCCCATACCCCTTTCCTCTTGCCGGCTGCAATATCGGCAGTCATCGAGGACGCATGGCCGCCTGGAGAGGGCATCAGCATTTGCATGCTGCCGTCCCTGGTCGATGTTGCACCTCGAAATCATACTCCTGAAGTATTTCTATCCACCTTGCCACCTGGCCCTCAGGTTGCCGGAAGTTTAACAGCCATGTAAGGCTAGCATGGTCAGTTCGAATCGTGAACTTAGTGCCCAAAAGGTAAGGCTTGAAGTGTCGCACTGCCAAGATCACTGCCAATAGTTCCCGCCGGGTAACACAGTAGTTTTTCTCCGGCCGACTGAGGCTGCAACTATAGTAGGCCACCACTCTTTCTCCGGTCTCCCCCTTTTGGGAGAGTACTGCGCCGACCCCCACATTACTGGCGTCCGTGTCCAAAATAAAGGGTTGGTTGGGGTCAGGGTATGCCAGGACAGGTGCACTGGTAAGAGCAGCTTTGAGTTGTTGGAAGGCATCGGCGCAGTCCTCCGTCCACTCGAACTGTTGGCCCTTACTCGTTAGCTGGTGCAAGGGGTTAGCAATAGTTGCAAAGTTTTTCACGAATCTTCGGTAGTATGAAGCTAAGCCCAGAAAGCTCCGCAGCTCGGTGACGTTGGCTGGTGGGGGCCAGTTGCTCACGGCAGTCACCTTTGTTGGGTCGGTAGCCACTCCACTCGCTAACCACATGTCCCAGAAACTGAGTCTGTTGGGAGAGGAGGTTACATTTTGCGGGTTCAACCGCAACCCGGCGCTACTGAATGGCCGTCAAGACTTCCCGTAAGTTGTGGATAGCCTGATCAAAGTCTCTGGCATGGATTAACAAATCGTCCAGATAGACCACACACGGGTTCGGGAATGTCTTTCAGCACCCTCTCCATCAGTCTTTCAAAAGTGGCCGGTGCGTTACACAGCCCAAACGGCATCACTTTGAATTGCCACAACCCTTGCCCTATGGTGAATGCGGTTTTGTGTCGGTCCTCTGGTGCTAGTTCCACTTGCCAATACCCACTGTGCAAGTCCAAGGTGCTGAACCAGCAGGATCCAGTCACATAATCCAGTGCATCATCGATGCGTGGCAGTGGGTACGAGTCTTTTCGAGTGACTTCGTTTAACCTTCGAAAGTCCACACAGGGCGCCAACCCCGTTTTCTTCCGTACCATGACCATTGGTGCAGCCCAGGGGCTGTCCGAAGGCTCAATGACGTCGTTGGCTGCCATCTCACAAATCATTTCCTCGGCAGCTTGACGCTTCGCAAGAGGCAATCGGTGGGGGCGCAAACGAATGGGAGTGGCATTGCCAGTGTCTATGTGATGTTTCACTAAATTCGTCCTAGTACAGTCCTCCTCTCGAGCCGCAAAAACGTCCACATAGTCTCTCAAAAGTTGCTGAAGTTGCTCCTGCTGTGTCGCGTTCAGATGTTCCCCACTTCGACGGCCCAATTCCTCTACAGCGGACGGTCTCAGCTGATGGGCGGTCGCGTGAGGAAGACCGTTGGGAAGCACTGGTCTGAGCTGCAACATTCTCCTGAGGATCCCCTTGAGCCTCTGCATCTCCTGAGCAACGATCGGGAGCCGGTGAGCCGCGGGATTCAGGCACATCCAAGCCAGCAGCCCTTCCAGGACGGTTCCGGCCCGTTTGGAGCGGCACAGTCTCATTACTTAAGCAAAGGACGGCCCTAGAGACATCAACACATGCTCCCCAGCGGGCCAACAAGTCCAACCCGATAATGCACGGATCTTTTATGGTTGGTCTGGCTCGTCCCTACCATCACAGATAACAGTTTCTTTCCGGGCATTACTGTCCGTTCACCCGTAACCGTGCGTAGTTCGCTATGTGTGGGGGTCCAGCCCTCGGGAAGAAGACTAGCTGTTTCGGCAACACTCCTTTTCTCAGCAAACAAATAGTGGACCACGTGTCCACTAAGGCACTGCATGGCCATCCATCAATAGTGCAGTCCAGGTATAGTCCAGTGGAAAATCCACAGCGCCAACTTTGAAGCAGTCTTTGTTGAGGGTGCTGAAAAACGGAGCGAGGGCCCCCTCACGGCCTCACCCCGATGTCGTTTCCCTGCGGTGATGCTGTACGAGGTAACGGACTTGGGGCGGGGCAATCCCTGGCAAAGTGTCCTGGCTCTCCACATCGAAAACAGCAGTCCACTCGTTGTCTCTGTCGGGGTGGATGTTGATTGGCGCGCTGACCTCCACTACCTCAGACAGGTCCCCTTCCACCCTTCGTTCAACGGCTCTGGTTAATCGACTCGGTCGTGGTGTTCGTTTTGCCGGTGACTCCGCCTGTAGTATGTCTTCGACCCGCTCAGCCTCTCTCATTGCCTCGCTCAAATCTCGGGGTGATGATAGACAGACATGCTGGCGAAGACGTTCTGGTGTGAGGCCCTGCAGGAAAGCATGAAGTCTGAGTTCTTCCCTCACTGTTGTCGAGAAGGTAGGATAACCTTTTCGTGTCAATACCCTGACGTCAGCGGCAAAGGCTCCTATACTCTCACCCTCATGCCGACGTCGGCTAGTCAGCTTGTCTCTGTTGCATTCTGCTGAAGTTCTTTGTCCAAAGCGACTGGTGAGAGCAGCTGTGAGAGCCTGAAGATCACGACACTCTTCTGATGTCAGATCAATGAGTACCTGTAGTGCGGGACCCTCCAAGGCAAGGGCCAAGTGTGTCGCAGCTTCTTCGCGGTTCCACTCATTGTGTATCGCGGCCAGGTCCACTTGTGCAAGGTAGGGCTCTAAGGGCGTCAATCCGTTGTATCGCGGCAGCTTAGCAGGTGACCAAGAGAAGAGGACCGGCCGACTGGTAACCTGGGGTATCGCGGTGGCTGCCGACGACCCACTCTGGCCGTGCTTGGACGATCGCAACACTGTCCGGGGAACACTGGCACCATCAGGTCGGTCTGCCTCTTTTCTCCGCACAGCTCCGCTGATCAGGCGTTTAACGTAACGCTGTTCTCTAAGATGGCACGCTCTACTTCTTCAAGACTCTGTTCCATGACGGCGTCTTCTAAACAGCCTGGTCTCCCACTTCTGACACCAATGTAGCGACCCGTGGTCGAGTCTTGAAGATTTTCAAGCCGATTTCGCCGTGCACCTCTTCCAAGCTGTCGGCTAGCGGATTGCCAGCATTAGGCACGCAGCTGTACCCAGCTCTTTAAGTCGAGGCCGTGTCCCATACACCGCACGACTACGAGCGTCTCGGCAGCACGCAGCTGTACCCAGCTTCTCAAGTAACGAGCACTCGTGTCCCATACACCACACGACTCCGAGTGTCTCGGCATTAATTGCTTAGATGAAATCTTAGCAATGAATAACAGCTCTGTCCTGTTGTATCTCTTTATTCACAGATAGCCAGAAAGCAAAGCTCAAATTCATCCGCTTAACCACTGTCAAGGTCAACAACGAAACGACATTTCTTAACGGCGGTATCTATTTACATTTTTACAACCCCGGACGGCGATATCCCAACCCACTCCACCGGGCTGCGCACAAACACATATAACATTTACAACAGGAAAGACAATTACGAACTTAGTTAATCTTTACACACAATAACTTTCACATAAATTTCCCATAAATTCCCCACAACTATTTTACATAATTTACCCACAAGGCGTCACTCCGCCAGCGCGGACTGCCGGGTTGCTACAGTATGAAAACATGCAACAGAGATAAATGTTGCTGCTCTTGTTTTTCTTCGGTAGACATACAAGTAAAATAATCCACTGTACTCTATAAATGTGACATGATTACTACTACTGCTACTGCTACTTCTACTAATAAATACATCCATCAACCCTGTGGAATAACTGTATTATGGTCTCTTGTACCTACAATTTTATCCTTTCATTTTTTATCCACACTAGTTCTAGTCTAATCTGCTAGAACATTTCACAAGACCAGGCTATTTCAAAAACAGTTTTTCAAGGTACTTCAGCTCCTCCACTGTGGGCAGCTTTTGTCTTCAAAGAGAGAGAGAAAGAAAGAGAGAGGGAGTGAGTTTGGGAGCATGAGCAGATAGCATGTTGCCGCACCCACCATACAACAAACAACCTGGATTGGGACCCAAGTGTGGCGGGTGATACCTCAGCACTACACTGGAACAGTGTGAGTTTTTTCATGGTGGCTGGAGTGCCAAACATACCACCAACCCCAAGTTTTCCCTGTAAGTTAAAGACATACCCAGGACAAAGCAATTGCATGTTAAGGGCCTTGCTCAAGGGCACAATGGTGTAAAGTCACTTCTGGCATTTACAGAATTTGAACCAACAACCTTCAGATTGCTGGTGCAGACCCTAGCCTCATAAGACTATAACCTCAAATGTAGATGTTCTATTTCTTAGGAATGGTGGAAAAGGGATCAGAGGGCTGGCTCTTTGTTCACCCAGGGTTACCATTATGAAAGCTAGAAATTAACCTTTGGCTATAGTTTTTGCAGTTCTTGGCTACTCTGTAATTAAGCAAGATCTTTATCAGGATCCATTGGACTCTGTTTCCTTAACCCTCCTAAGAATATATCTACATTTATTTTGGAGATGAAAGTTGAATTCTGAATGGAACCATCCCCTTAGTCTTTCTACCACACCCCATGAGATGTTAGGTCCTGCCATATCTGCCACAAGTTGATTGATTAATAGGTCTCCTCGACTTTTTACCAAAATGTCTGCAAAACAAGGCTATACTAATGAAACCACAAGTTTGATTATGAATCTATTCCAAGGTATCCTAGCACAATCTCCTTATCAGTCTTGTTACATGCAAGCATAGTCTTTGTTAGCCAATTGCTATTTCAAGAACAAAGACATAATTCATTATAATCAAACTTCTCCATTATTTCCTAAATACAGTAAACACTGGATTCTGATCTCCCACTATCAGTATAGCACTGTCTCTGTTATTTTACAAAACAACTTTGAGTTGAACTGAGGAAATATAGACAGTTTTTTATGAACCTGGTGATAAAGGCCTTGGCATGTGTCTGGCAAGAATCAAGGTAGAATTGCATTTGTCCTTATTCAACTTATTTTATATTAAATACTTTCTGAATACTAATGTGTAATACTTCTAACTTCTTGATCACATTAGCTGAATACCTTTTTATTAGAACCTCATTATTAACTGGATGTTGTTTAAGGAAAAAACTATCAATAATTCAGATGTTTTTCATGAAACTAACCTAGAGTGAAACATACAAACATGGAAAATGAATACATTTCTGAACTATTAAAGGTAGGAAAACTATATGTTTCATTCAACATTTCTTAGAGAAATTAAATCCACAGTTGCAATACTTTGTAAAATCACAGAAGGAGGTGAGACAAGCTGTTTAACTAAATGAGAAGATAGCCTAACTTTAAATCCAAAAAATAGTTTTAAATTAAATGTGTGGCTACTTTAACTCAACAAATTACATTTATATAAAATGGGCAGTTCTTAAGGCTAATTATGCATGTTTGCACTTAAGAAGTGTTCTAAAAATAGTAAAAATAAAAAAATAGTAATAATAATAATAAAGCAACACAGCAAAGAAATCCTTCATGTTTATAGATGGACAGGTTTGGTATATGGTGGTGTATGAAGGAGGGAGATTTGAGTCTGGAGAGGCTGACTAATCAAATCCTGTTTGTAATCCTCCACTTTTCCTCCTCCCTCTGAACACTAACTTTTGGTCAGTCAGCCAAGAATCTGAGGACAACACTGGCAAACATCAGAGAGTGTATATGCTCACGAGCCTGATAAACAGCAGTCTGAAAAAAGGCTCCTAATGGAATAGCAATTAGTTGTCTCCAAAACACTACATTTTTTAGAACACTGAAATTGAAATTTCTGTTATATTCATTGTAGAATCAAAAAATGTGTACAATTTCTCTACATTCAATATGATGAAAGTCATCCTAATCTCTTGACCTTAATTACTGAAAGTGAAAAGTCTACTTCTAACTTTTTATGAAGAACTCTATTAAAAAATTTCACTTTCCAGGAAATACAGTATATATATATATATATATATATATATATATATATATATATATATATATATATATATATATATATATATATATATATATATGTTACATACACCATGTAGTTTGTAGTGGTAACTTGATTGACCCACTTTTCATTTGTTGGTCAAGAGTCCTATCTTCAGTTCAAAAAGTCATTTCCATTGGGCTTTAGTTTCCTGTTTATGTTTGTGATTATTATTACTGAAGTATATATTTAACATTATTTTAGCAAAAAAACATGCATATTGTACTTTTTGAGCATATCATTAGATAACTGACATATATATTAGGCAACACAAGTAAAGTGATTTTTTTTTTCTTTTTCCATGAATGTTTTTCACATCATTTGCTGTTGTAGAGCACTTGATCACTATTGGCTTTTAGTATATCATAAACTGTACTCTCTCCATTCTACATGAAAACATAAATTTAAAAATTTTTCATGGCCACCACTACAAGCTACATGCACCACAAGTAACATACAAAAAACATAATTTTAGAACGGGGTACTTTTTAAAGCCACCCCTAGAAATGCCAAAGCCACTGAATAGCAATTTGTCAAAAACAGTGGCACAAGACATAGCATTATAATAATTCTGACATGGGAAGACAGAGTATTGTTTAGTTCAAAAAACACAGACCAGGATTCAGCATCCCATTGTTCAAGTGTGTTTTTTCTGTGATATCAAAGATGCATGAACTTGAATACTTTGGCTAAAAAGAGTCACATATTAGTTTAGGCCCACCCTTCTGTCAATCACCTGTCCAGAACCCACCCATTTCTAGAGTGACAATCCCGGCCATTACATTATACATGGTATAATTTAACAATGCAGCAATTAACGACTGGGTTGGGAAGCACTTAGAATATGAAACATTTAGCATGCTACTATAATTACGATGAGGTCTGAGAAACTCTAGCTAATTAAACATCACTTTTAAGAAGAAGTTCACAATGTTCTACTATAATGACAAAATAAACTACAAAATTAAAGTGGAACTTTTGAGATTAAAGTCTAAAGTCAACTAAGATGTATCCTTGATATCATTTTCATGATGAAATTCATTAAAGCATGTATTATATATATATGGGGGTGCAGTGGCACGGTGGTAGTGATGATCTGGCACCCTGTCCAGATATTGTCCCTGCCTCTTGCAGGATGCCTGTTGCGATGCACGTGACCCTGGATGGAATAATTTATTGCAGCAGTGCTGTGTCTGTCAAATGTTATTATAGATAAAAAATCAATTACTTGTGTATTTCACTACAACTGTCTATTTTGAATACCAATGAGTAATAAAATGTAGGAAAATGTAAAAAACTAAAAGTAGAAGTAAAAAAGTAAAACATAATAAAATGTAATTAAAAGTAAATAAAGAAAATTAGATTACATTAACTCCTTGTCAAAACCAATATTATGAATTACTTCATCCTCTAACTTACATTCTATAAATGTTGCTTTTTTGCATTTCTGTTCATATATTGCTTGGGATATTTTTCTCTTTTTCGTTTATTTGACTATTTTCTCTGATCTTAATTTTTATTATATGCACCTCTTTTTTGTTCATGTTCTTTTTTACGACGTTCTTTATCAGATATTGAATAGATAATTTGCTTTTCTGCCTTGCAATTATAAACGACTGCATTGAAGGGCAAGTTAGCACTGAGAGTATAACAGAGAGAGAATGTGTGCAGTATGAGTAATGATTGGGCGTGTGGTGTGGAGGGGAGTGGTCAAGGCTGAATATCGTGGACACAATGGAAAACTTTTTTAATATAAAAGAGTGATAATACAATAAAAAAACAATGAAAATTACAAAATATGAAAGCATAACAACAATATACATGCACAGATAGTGAAGATAGTGAAACTGGTTCATAAAGCGGCTTAGGTTATGTAATATTACAGTTGTAGTGCAAGTTTACAGTGAGATAATTGTAATAAGTAGAAACAGTTCTTCTGGGAGCACTTGATGGACTGATTGTCTCTATTTATAGCTCTTGGGATGAAACTGTTTTTGAGCTTCGCAGTCCATGCAGGAAAGGCTCTGAAGCATTTGCCGAATGGGAGAAGTTCAAATAGACTGTGGCATGGGTGAGTGGAATCTATACAGAGGCTGTGTGATGTGCAATGAACAAACAAACTTTTTTTTTATACTTGTCTTGGTCTCTGAACAAACATATTGGTTCAATGACATTAAAGAAGGAATCTCTTTGATGCATGCACAGTGCGTTCTACATTTTATATAGCATTCCACAACAGTCCAGAGTTTTTATCTTAACTTCATGTAAATGGCTGTTGTCTTCAGAAAATAGCCTATCAGTAAACTATTTTTGCAAAA
Source organism: Polypterus senegalus (assembly GCF_016835505.1). Taxonomy (NCBI): domain Eukaryota; kingdom Metazoa; phylum Chordata; class Cladistia; order Polypteriformes; family Polypteridae; genus Polypterus; species Polypterus senegalus. The sequence goes on from NC_053159.1 coordinate 160,523,773, forward strand.
CGATCATGATTGACATCTAGCCAATGACTGATTAGGCAGATGACAACAAGCACCTCCCATTGATCAGTTCATTCTGTCTGAGGGACTCTGACTGTCTCAGTACAAAGACTGATTTAATGAACCAGCACACCTCCTACTGACCTAGAGAAGTTCATTCATGAAATGTAGACAAGAGACTTGCAGTACAGTACACTGAACTAGTTCATGGAAAGAATCACTTCGTGTACTGAAGTGAGGAATGAACTGCAGACGGTTGACTAGCAGTACAGTATACTGAAGTAGTTCACCGAAAGAATCAGTTCATGTACTGAACTGCAGACTAGAGACTCAGAGGACACTGAACTGCAGTTCAGTTCACTGAGGTTGCTTCTCTATGGCAGATTGCATCATAAAGGACAGGATATACTGTAAAAGAAGGAAATTGCAGGAGATTAATCCAGAACTGAAAATAATTTTAATTAAGTCATATTTCAATGTTCTCACAGTTTTATTGTGATATTTGCACTATTCTAAGGTTCTATTTGTACAATTTTTTTTATCATTACAATTTTATCGTCAAAATCTAATTGAGCATAATTATTAATTTGTTTGAATTACTTATTTTGTTGCTTGCTTTTTATATTGTTTGTATTAGTTAAAGCTGTTACACTGTCATATGGATAATTAACATTATAATTATTATTTTATAATTATATTAAAAGTTGTTATATATTGAAGTTATATATTATAGTTATGTATTAAAACATATTTTATATATTAAATATATTAAAGTTGTTACACTGTTATTATATTGATTATAATCAATTATTACTTATTTTAGATTATAATTATAACTAATCTATAATAATTATAATTGTATAGATTTTAAACTAGAATACTATACAGCTTGTTTTTAAAGTGAACAAATCAATGATTCAAAGGTTTTAATCATTTTGGTGAACTGAAAGAAAATAATCGAATTACTATAAAGAATCGTTTTGCACATCACTAGTGAAAATACGCCAAATTTAGCTTATATACATCTCGGAAGTGAGAGTAGATACGGTCGTACGCTCCGCTTATACGTGAGACTCCGTGTCCCTATTTTTGTTTTCTTTTTCTCTTTGGCCTTAATACTCTTCCGTCAAAAACAGGTGCGTATCATTGAGAAAGAATGAGTACAATTGAAATTATTCGTTTGTAAATAAATTCCAACTCCGCTGTTAAAAACATCTTTAGACAGAATTATAGCGGCACGCAAAAGTAGTTACATCGTCACAGTGAAACTAATATAGCTATTGGCCAATCACTGTGCCGTTCTGACGCGCATGCGTATCGCTCTTGGCTTCTATCTCGCTTACAGGTTGGTTGTAGTGTGTCGCACTTATGAATTTTGATAAGGCGTTTTCAAATTTAATATAGAGGAGCAGGTGAAAGCGGGAATTGTCAGTCGAGAAAAGAGAACATTTCTGGAGGTCTTGTTCCGCCAAGTAAACGTCGAATACAGTCTTATCAAAAGTTATGTGCTGTGTTTTAACGACAGTTAAAACCCGTTCCCGGGTGTGAAATTAAAGCAACGTGCGTGTTTGAAATGTCCGATTAGTTTCGGGAGTTATGCTCATAGTTGTGCCATGAACATTAGGAAAGAAAAACTGCCCCAGCGGAAAATATTATCTTGGACTATATGCAGGAAACTCCGGAAAGGAAGAAAAAAAAAATAACGGCGTAACCAGGAATACTCTGGTTAGCGAAACGATAGACGACATTTTATGAATCAGGTGTGTATAATAATCGGCCACTTTGCGTAATTCTTCGCAGAACGTCGCCCCCTCCCTCCAAATGGTAATATCGCGAATTTTCCAGTGTGTTTCACCTACTATTAAACGGTGGTACGCTTTCGGACATCGAGGTCATATGCTTGGTGCGTACTAATGGAGTTAACTAAGACCATACAGGCAGTGCTGCGTAAGTAGATGTCCTTTTTATAGGTTAAGTACGGCAATGCTTTTAAAGAATACAATAAAGTTTTGAGTTAATGACGTTCATGTAGTTCACATCTGACAATGATGGGAAGACGTGAATTAACAATTGACACCAGAAAGGATAGAGGGATGTTTTAAATTGGTCGTGCTTAGCCGAATGTAGTTTTAACTATTTTGAATGGGGAAACTCGAAGTTACTGGGTGAAGAAGTCGGGTTCACGTTTAAGCGGTGTTTGGTGTGTTCGTGTCGTGCAGGGTGGCCATAGGCATATACATGGAATTGATTATGAAAGAAACGCGATGAATTCTAGGTGCGAATAAGGGACTGCGCTTACTAGAGCCGAACGCAGTGGTATCGTATATGTGAGTATTTCACGAATATAACGTATCTATCCGATATACAAAATATCAGGCAGTCTAAAGCAGAAGTTTTAGAAGCGTCGAATATGACAGATGGTAAGCTGCTTCTATTTGCTTAATAGAGAGGTAGACGACAGTAACAGTTTTGGAGCGCTAGTGCTTCCACGTGGAGGACGACAGGAAATCGCGCACAGTATCGCGCGTCTTTGAATATGGAAATTCTATTTAAATTAAGTAGAACTGTCTAAATGGCGACTCTCTTCTCGGTCACGCTTGCTCGTTCCAAACGTGCTTTTCCGAGCCGGTCCAGTGACTTAAACCGATCAGTTGTGTATAATAGGTGCGGAATCTATTAACATTTATTTGCGGGTGCAGTCGTTTAAAATTAGACAGACAGTAGAGTTCAATATCAGAAACCAGGGATCACTGCGCGGCTGTACTACAAAATGTGTTACAAACAGAAACTGCATTTTTGAAAACGAATGAAAAGTGAAACTGTATATGAAGCATTGGTGGTTCAGTGGTAGAATTCTCGCCTGCCACGCGGGAGGCCCGGGTTCGATTCCCGGCCAATGCAAAATATCCTTTTTCTCCCCTAAGGAAAAGATCATCTTTAAGCCAAATTCACCCTCAATGTAAAGTAAACATTTTTTAAAGCATATGCTAAATATGGTAAAAATCAAAACGGGTCGTTTAACAATCTGTTTATAGTGCCATTTATAGAATATACGTTGCATGGCAGATTAAAATGTGAAAGCAATATATTTTTAAACACGGACAACAAGCATTTAAATACGTTACAGTTGTAGGCCAAAATGTGCACAAGGAAAAAAAGCAAGGTTAAGACAAAATTATACACAAGCATATATATATGTATGTATGTATGTATGTATGTATGTATATGTATTATATATATGTATACTTAGGACCATGTGATATTTCAGTTTTTCTTTTTTAATAAATCTGCAACAATTTCAAAAATTCTTTTTTTGTCTTGTCAATATGGGGTGCTGTGTGTACATTAATGAGGAAAAAAATTAATTCAAATGATTTTAGCAAATGGCTGCAATATAACAAAGTGAAAAATTGAAGGGGGTCTGAATACTTTCTGTACCCACTGTACACATACGGTACTGGCTTCGCTCGCCAACCCCTGTGTTTGGTTTTCCAGATACACACTTGTAAGATTTTTTTTTTCTTTGAATTGTTGCTATTTCATTAGTTTCACTTTTATTTCAGAACTTCTGTAAAAACAATATTTGGAATCTTTCGTGTCCCAATATGCTGAATCTTTTAAATGAGGTCAGTGAGACTTGTGTTTAATGACTTTGTACCATAATTTAGGATAGGTTTCTCTGTTTGGAATTTCAGCACAGACAAAACGATCCACATCATCAGCAGTTAATCATTTTTTTTGCAAAGTAACCAATGCATGTGAATTAAACCCCGTTTTTGAAATTCTCTGACTTAAACTAATTTCCTTTTGTTTGCGTCAATGCGATCTGTGCTGTCTTTTTTTTTTTTGATACTGTAGCGCCTGACGTAATAAATCCAGCTACCAACCCCTCCTCCCACGGGTCTCGCCTCCCCCTTACCGCATCAATCAGCACCCAGCTTATCAGTCTTCAGTGCTGTATTCTGCCCTCCCTTGATTGGACCTAACAGTCTCTTAAAACAAAAAAGGCTTCAGCTTGGCTGGGACACTACAATACTTTCGAGTGTTACTGCTTTCATATCCTGTACCTTTCTCTGCATATGTATCGCGCCTTGGGTCCCTTTTCTCTGCGCTGCTGTTCTTTGCTGAGAGCACAGGATCTGTGTGTGTCATGTGACTTTACATGACTGAATGTTTTGCTGGCTGTCCGAGCTCTTATTTGATAAGAAGGGCGTTTCTTAACAAGAATCTTACGTTCCACGTCCCAACGAGACTGCCCTGGGACAATCTCTTGGCAACAAGTCTTGTGTTTACGGTCCCCGCAAGACGCTCCATGGCCGGTCTTTTTTGTCTCGCGGGTCTTTAAAATGTCTTTTTAGAACTTCCTCAAAGATCACATATCCTCTTTTTCATTCCAGGATTTATATATATATATATATATATATATATATGGATGGCCTGCCTCTACCAGGATGACTGCATTACGTGGTGAAGAGAAAAATTATCAAATTGGGTACTCGCATCTACAGAAGATGTTGAAAGTGATCTCCTTGTGTGTCAATACATCTCTGTGCCCATTTAAGCATGTTCATGTACACTCTTTGCACTCTTGGTGGGGGCGGGCCACTTTTTTGTGACCCACCTTGTATATAGTGGTTGGCTGCTGTCTACTCTTAAAGAGACGTCCTCTGTTAATAAATGGATCAACAAATAATTGATAATTAAAGAACATCACTTTACTACAGCAAATGCATACATGAATCATGATCACAAGCTTACAATATTTTTATACATACATTTTGTAACTTGTAGGAGATCAGTGCACTGCCGTTTGCTTTGTATTAAGTTAAATTATTGGAAGAAGGCGAGAGTTGTGGGGATGCATTTGCTTAAGGGCAAGGATGGATCATATTATTACCTAAAGGAAGCATCAGATTTAAATTTCAAAAAATCTTGCCAAAACCTTTACAGTACGTGGAAAGAACATGCTGTTCAAAGATTACCATTACTAAAATCTCATTACCATTACTAAAATCTCTCCACAGTTGCTGGGGCTGTCCAGGCTAGTGAATTGCAGCGTGTGATTTCTAGATTATATCTGAGTTTCCACACTGATGCTATCTATGATGTGCATTGTGCTGCGAGTGTGATTTTTAGCAAACATTTGATGTAAAGAAGGCTGAATTATGAATGGAAACGCTGTATAAAATTATACAAAAACACTGTGACACACAGATTGCAGTAAGCCCCATCAAATGTTTACAGCCACTTGGCTGTTTTCCTTTTGTGTTTCAAGATTAGATTGCACCCAGTGGTAAGATACTGGATGGTACATGCACTAATTTGAGTAGTTCGGTTGATATGTCATGACACTTGTCCATTTTTCTTTTGTTTCAGTTTTTTTTTTTTTTATACTTTATTATTTTTTTACCACTGTTCAATTATTAATGTGCATCTCCTGATTGGAACAATTAGGAACCAATCCCTTACAGGACTTGCTTATGCACATACGATAAATACATCTAATAAAAGATAACATTTTTAAATGGTGTATTTTTTTTACACAGTGCATCATTTCACTAACACCACCCTATGGCAAATACAGGAGTTCGGGGTGCTATTTTTAATATAAACGAACCATTTACTGCAAATGGTAGCCTATAAGTACCAAGTAAATAAAGGACCACAGGTGTTAGCTGCTTATAAAAATTAATCACAAGAAAGTCATTGTGCAGTTTTTTTTTTTTTAATATGTTAGTAATTTGCTCGTATTTGACAATTTAATGATGGCCTGCTTTGAAGGAAGGCTGGTCAATACCTCTTAAGTTTACTGGCTCTCATTTATTGTTCTTTTTGAAACTGAAATAGTTACTTTACATTTGCCTTTGAAATAATATCCTTGTGCAATGCAAACCTTTTGTGACTTTAGGCCAGTAAAACAAAACGGACACTGTAACTGACTAAGGTCAGATACTGTTCAGTCATTGCTCAGATAATTGAAACAGATATTTGGAACTTTGGTCCATCTGGTTAGTTTCAGCTATACCTTCTCTAGTGTCCTTGTATTCTTAAATCCCTAGTCTTGTTGAAATTAATATTTTAATTAGTGCTGCTTGATTACATTTTACTTAATGCCTCATGCTCTGAATAATTGCGATCACAATCCAAAAATCCAGTAGTTCAGATTTTATATGAATACTATAAGAGGAGTGTTATCATAGTGAACCTGTAACTGTCTACTGGCCCAGGCCTGCTGTACTCTGAATTCTGGGTACATTTATTTTTACACTATATTATTTAAGTAAAATAAATTAAATTTAATTTTTAACTATTATACTAATTTAATTAGTTATGTGATATTTTAGTTGAAGTTTTAAAAAAATCCAACATTTGCACCAGTGCAAGCATTTTATTAAAAAATGTGTTTTATTCCCTGCACAATCCTCAGTTATAACAACATTATTTGTATTTTCCAAACTTTGACAAAATGGAGCACAGCAACAAGCCTTGTTTCTAGGTGAAAGGTCCAGCTTAACACTTTTATGGCTGTTGTAGACGCGAAGGGGTAGAACGCCAAAAACATCGTTAACCATCAACACAAGTTCCCTAGAGTGTATTGTTTGACTTTATCCACAAAATGAATTGTGTGTTGGGTATTTCAAGACAGCTTTTTTCAGCAAAAGAAGCAAAAGTTTTGCATAGGAAGATTTTCATCTACTAGAAAAAATACAAAGTGCAAAAGTGAAAAGACTCTATAATTTTGAGTTCTTCTTGTGTATAGCCTTCCATAGTATTTCTGCCGTATCGAAGTGTGATCAGCATTACTCTTTGCAAATTAAGTGCTGTATGTAATGAATGCAGGGCTTTAATTTCATGTGTGACAGTGAGGGGGAAGTTCTCCCAATATGGTCTCAATACACGTCAGATCAACAGATTGTAGAAAATGCTCCCGACCAGTCTCTGATTTCCTTTATACTTTCTGGAGACAATATTGTTCCAAATAATTAGTGTGCGAAGTTTTAGGCTTGTATGTTTGTTAGTTTCTCAGATAATGAAGGCTTTAAAGGCCCTAATTTTACTCAAAAAATGAGTGCTACCTCCATTGGTCATAACGTTTGAACTGCTAAGGCTGGATGTATGAAATTTTCAGGGATTGTTAATGACTATTAGATGTCTAACATCTAAAACAGTTTGTCCATAGTTGCATATTTTGTATAAAAAATTTTCTTCTGTCTGATAGTCTTTGGCCCTCCATCTCTGCACTAAACCACATCTTTGGCCCTCAATCTCCACACTAAACCACAACAGATCTTTGAAATGTTAATAGGTATTATTCATGTTAATTGTTCTTTAGCAATTAGGTGCTGGTTTTAAAAATTAAAAAAAAAAAACTTCCTGATTTATGAGGCATTAAAACAGGGGTCTCCAACCTTTTTTCCCCTGAGAGCTACTTTTACAAAATGAAAATGGCCGAGAGCTACTCATGTTTTCTAACGTTTATTCTCATAGCTTATTTCAACCCATACAAACTGAATAAGCTTGTTTTGCCTGAACATTTACAAAATGTTGGTGTCCACAGCTCACATTTTGCATTAAAACATCACAAAAAAGTTAGTTCACCTGCAAGTGCATTTTGTATGTCATTGCATTTTCTAGTGTATCTCACACTATTGATTTAAAACAGGAATGCTGTCAAAACAAAAGAATGCAATTCCAAATACACAGATATTACTTATTCATTTGTCATTTTGTTCCTTGTCACTGTTTCACTTCACAAGAGTATTCACATGTCCAGTTGCATGTGTGATGTGTCTTTTAGTTAGTGAGATGGCTGGCACTGCATGAAGTCAACAAGAGAGGCAGTTGTATGGTGGAGTGTGGCCACTTAGGTTCACTCTTATGGAGTCGTTTACATGTTCATCTGTTGTAGTTCTGAACTTTGATTTCATGACATTCATGTCAGACTCGCAGAGTATGTAGACCCAAATAAAGCGGACATTTTCATAGCTGCTTGGTGAAGATTCTTATAGTTATCTGGCTCTACTAAGCTCCAGAAATGCTGAAAATGCTGTTGAGACTTTAACTGCACATTATTTTGAAGGTTTACTAATATATAATCTATAAAATCCAATATCTGTCCGCTTTTCACGAGAGAACTATTTAACGGATTTAGATCAGGTTTTTTTCTATAATTTTATTGAACATTCCGGTTGATTTTGCGAGTTCTCTCATTTCACTGTGTATCATAGTTCGCTTGTGGTACCGATGTATTTGCGCAAATCTGAGGGGAGGGGCCTTCCTCACTCGCTGTCCAGCTTCGGGGCGTGTTTCTTAACTCCACTTAACTAGCAAACGAGAGAACAATTGAATTCAACTTTGTTTGATATTTAAAATAAAGTGTTACTTAGATCTTGATGAGTTTGAGTCCGGATATTCTCTTAAGTGTATGCCACATTGAAAAGATGGATTGCATTTCAGATTGTGGATCGTGATTTTGTGTTAAAAGGATTGTGATAAGATTTTTTGGAAAGATCACCCATCCCTAATTTGACTAATTAAGTTTTTAAATTTATGTAGGATTCATTAAACCTTTGGCGAGCTACTTGTAAAGGGGTTGTGAGCTACCCGTAGCTCGCGAGCAATGTGTTGTAGACCCCTGCATTAAAATATAAATTTCACACCTATATTTCAAATGCACATTAACCATGTATGACAAGTCTGGCACAAAAAGAATTATAACCCATGAAAGAGCTTTTTTTAATTAGTAGACTGTACTTACTAAGATATCAAACATGCCATTTTTTTTTTGGATAGATAGATTTTACTACAACGAGAAATCTAAAGTACTGGAACATGCTACTTATAATCCTACCACAGTTTAATCTACAGTTTGTGTGTGTGTGTGTGTGTGTGTGTGTGTGTGTGTGTGTGTGTGTGTGTGTGTACAACGCAAAGCTGATTTTATTCAATCCGGCAACAAAAATATTTATTCTTGCTTAGTTAAAAAGCTGACATTTTGCAGGATGTTATATCTTAAGGGGGATATAGGTATCTGCTAAGAAAGGACTTCTCAATATATTGATATTTACTGATAACCCCTTCTCTAACAAGAAAAAACTAAATTCCTGAAAATCTCAAAAGCTTTGACTGGTTTGATTAAACTTTGGTGACGTTCTTGAAAAAAGAAAATGAGTTGACCTGTGTGAGATGTGTTTTTTTTTTTTTTTTGTCAGTGTATATTATACTAATGTACAGGTTGGGGAGCATTTACTAGTACAGCACGTTGCTGCACCCACCACATGACCAAACAGCACAGGATCCCGGTTGGCAAAGCAGATGCATGGTCCATTCGTCAGTGTTTTAATTTCTACCATGGAGCATGTTGCTGGAGACTTACTTGTATGTATATCCGTTGTATGTGTATCAGTTATATATACAGCTGTAACAAAGACAAAAGTATATCCACAATCCCACACCAACAATCTTGGTTTGAAAAGGTATAGGTGATTTCTTTATGTGTTGCATTGATTTCCCTTACAGGACTGCACTGTTAGTCACACTGCTAATCGAAATTATAAGGGTTTGTATTGCACTAAAATTGTTTGTAGATAAACAATATCATTAATGTTTTGATCAAACTCTGTTAAAACAAAGGCTGTGCGTAGTTTATCCAGGACGTGCAAAATTTTAAAAATCTGTGTTAGCAGGCACTTTTCAGATTTTTGGTAGCCCGAAAAAAGTTTAAGTAGCCCAAATAAAAAAAGACACTTTCTTAATGTAGAAAGTTAGATATAGCTAAAAAATCAATCAAAAATAATTTGTTTCTAAACACAATTAGCAAAAATCGTACATAAATCATTTAACAGTCATCGACATCAATCAACATAAATATGCATTTAAAACTTGTTTGATAAATATGATGGAATTTAAATATGAATCGGTCTGTATCAGATTCTGAATCTGAGGTCTCAACTCAGACCACAGATGAGAGGGTGCTACTCAATATCGAGGGCACAGCTTCATCAGCTTCCTCCCTTGGCTTCTGTACATTAGTCTCCACTTCTGTGCTCCTTGGTCTTGCTGGGATGTTCCAGGTCTCTTGAACCTTTTCCAGAATACATCCAGGAATTAATTGCTTCTCAGGGTAAAAAATTTCAAACGATTACCCAGCTATGCTCGGGCAAAAAGTTTCAAATGATTCCCCATTTATGGAGAGATGTATGAGGTCATTCAGTGGTTCAGACCGTAGAAAGGGTACAGTATGATGTTTTACTCGGTTCATGGAAGAAAATCCTCTCTCACAGGTGGCTGCTGGTGGATTAAATGTCCACATTAATTTTACCAGTAAGAAGATATGAGAGAGATGTTCTGAACTCTTTACAAACATGGTGTATATGCATTTGTCTTGCAGATTTGTCTTAACGTGAAGTGTTTTCGATAAATTAAAAAAATGTGTACAGAAAAATAAATGAAGCAGAGTTGCCAGTCAGAGACAGGCTTAGACCCCGCAAATGGGAGTTAGTTGTGAAGGCGTTATGGATTAACCTGCAGGGATTCACGTTGCTCAGCTGTTCCTCCATGGATAGACGTTTGTCCACCCATGGTAATTAGTTCTTTTCAGTGCAGACAAAAGTACCCCATGGTATCTTTTAATGTAAGAGTGGCTGCTGTAATGCCACACCCACCACAACTCAGATGTATTGTAATTGCACTGTGAGCAATCTTGTAACCTGCAACAACAGTCATCAGCCAGACTAGAAAATAAAAAAGGATGAAAAATAGAAAAAAGTTAAAATTCATCACTAAATGCACTCAACTGGCTGTAAATCTCAACTCTTTATAGCGGTCAAAAATGTAGTCATTTTGATTTTTAACATAACTTGAAAGGTATATATGTCTCCCAAATTATGCATTTAAATCAGTTTATTTTTTAAATCTACAGAAAAACTCTTTAATATGCAACCTGATTGGTGGCCATTTAATTGTAAGGTCTGGCATCTGCAATCTCCGATAATAATTAAACAGACCTGATGGGTTTTTTTCTTTCCAAACATGACAAGTTGAAACTTACAGTATGAATATTCTTCACATTTACCTGGTTCCTCCTCCACTACTGTAAGCAAGATTCACATTGCCGACCCCCAGCTGCTCTCTATGAGTATTATAACAGAATAATTGACACTTAAAAAAGGTTTCTTGATGATTATGGTTGTAACAACTGCAGCGTAAGAGAATATCTACAAACAGAAACAAGTGAACAGAGACAAACTACATACTTCCCAGGATTCAACAAAAGCTAAGTGTAAAGCAGAGGAGCAGCACAATTAAAAATTAACAAAAGTAGTGCACAAGAGGCTAATTACAAAGTACAAACTAAGTCTGTCAGAAGCCAAGTAACATGATCTACATTCACATCAAATTAGAAGCAGTAACTCAGTTCATTTTACAAATTAGCACACTAAAACACACTGCATGCAATTTAAGCAAATTAATTCTAGAAGAAGCGGCAGTAATTAGACCAAGCAAGAGCAGGGTCTTTCAAAACAGAAGCTGAAAGCAGATTCATAATAACAGAGTAAAACTGTGTAAACACTGTCCTGAACAGCTGCACGTTCCATAGTGCACAACTATGGACAACTTCAGGTTGTTGTGTCAAGAGAAATGGCACCTAGGTCCAAGAACCAATTTGGGTTAGCAGTGGACTAACAATACTCAAAGCCTAAAAAACAAGAGTTGAGTTAAAATGTTTAAATCAAAGAAACACTTGCCGATCCAGATCATTAAGAAATTTCTGAAAGGTGGCCTAAATAAAGCGTGTAAAACTTCAAGGGTACGTTCCACTTCTGTGGGCTACATTTTGAGTAGCATCTTTACATCAGGTGTAGTCTTATCTACCATTATGTTCAGTTATGTCATTAAATATTGAATTATCCGTCCATTATCCAACCCGCTATATCCTAACTACAGGGTCACGGGGGTCTGCTGTAGTCAATCCCAGCCAACACAGGGCGCAAGGCAGGAAACAAACCCCGAGCAGTGTGCCAGCCCACCGTAGGGTGTGCACACAAACACACACACCCCAAGGACAATTTAGGATCACCAATACACCTAACCTGCATGTGTTTGGACTGTGGGAGGAAACCGGAGTACCTGGGGGAAACCCACGCAGACACTGGGAGAACATGCAGACTCCACACAGGGAGGCGAACCCAGGTCTCCTAACTGCGAGACAGGAGCGCTATCCACTGTGCCACCGTGCCGCCATATTGAATTATTTTTACAATAATACGTAAGTGTTCTAAAGTAATTAATTAATCTTTAAATTTTTTGGTAATTGGAGCCTAAAATTAGATTTGGTAACCTTTATTAATCCCAAGGGAAATTCAGAAAATAACACAAGAAGAAAGATAACGTAATTAAAAAGTAATTGTAACCATATTTGATGTCAATGTCTGTTTGTACCTTTCATTTTTTTCAGGAAACAGTAAAGACACTCTGAATATGTTTTGACTACATTAGAAGGATCACCTAGCATGGAGGCTCAATAAAAACTTAAATTAAGAGAATGGGACTGACCATACCTCAAAGGGTCAAAAAACCATGGCAAAAATGGGGGAAAAGTGCACCAGAGAAAAAGTGTAGAAGGCGCTTGCATCAAGGGAAAAACTGCACCACATACAGGAAGCGAATAAATGAATGAAAGGGAAACTGAACAGATTGAGGATTCTTTCCTTTCAATGATTTTGGGAGAGGGTCTCTGCAAAGAGATGGTGGGTGATGATTTTTTTGAGATATGGCTCATCAAAACCCTTGTAGTAATGAACATTAAGAGAAACATTAATACTTTTGATGGACATTCAAAGACGTTTTTGTATTAAACCATTAATTATTTGTGCATTAGTGTTGAGTGTTTGGTACTGTAATTCATGGGAGGGGTGTGCGCTGATCTGTACTTGTGGTGAGTAGGAATGTAGTTCTGGTCACTTGCAGTCTATCATTTATCATTTTTCTGTTCTGCTGTTGCTCTGGGGATCGGTAGCACATATTATATTCTGGCTGTCTTGGAGTGGGCAATGGTTTACTTTACTAAGAAATAATGATGTAATATACATCTAAAACAGACGCAAAAGCTTTACTTATTTCCTGTGATAAGATAATTTCATAATAATTATCACTTAATTTCATAATAATTATTACTTAAATAGTATTTAGCATTTTTATGGTGTGTGTGTGTGCATATACTGTGTATGTGTATATGTATATGTGTATATATATATATATATATATATATATATATATATATATATATTTCGTTTATTTGTATGTAGATCAGGGTATATATATATTTATATATATATATATATATCAAAATACACACGCTTTGCAGCGGAGAAGTAGTGTGTTAAAGAAGTTATGAAAAAGAAAAGGGAACATTTTAAAAATAACGTAACATGATTGTCAATGTAATTGTTTTGTGACTGTTATGAGTGTTGCTGTCATCAAGGATTTGATTATCATTATTTCTTTCAATCAGGTTCGTATTTGGAGGATGTGTTGTGTTCAAGTTACATTCCGTGTTTGTCAACCGTTGTAAAGATGACAGGTTTCATTCGATTCCTTTCTTACTGCATCAATAAACAGCTCGTCTTCCTCTTTATTTGAGACATCTCACACTGCATGCACAGGTTTTTTTTTACTGTCTTCCTTTAGCTGGACATTGACTTTTTCCACCGTGTGCTTTGTTTCCGCAGTAGTTGCACTTATGAATATGCTTGTATGCATCACTCGCTTCATATTCCTTTGCTGCCTTCTCCATTGTGTAATGTGTTTTTGTTCAGCGCTCTTTGGAGCTGTTGCTTTTTGTCTGCGTACTGTGTTCACAGTCAGTTCATGTGAGTACTTGCATCGAAGGTTCTCAGCTGTGCTTGTGCTATCTCGTGCGATGTCCACGGCTTTATTTAATGTTAGCTAAGGCCCGGCACTTAGAAGTTTCTCTTGCAGTTTCGCTGAGTTTCTGCCAAACACCACCCTGACCATCTCATCTTTGTCTGCATAAGCACAGTCCTTCACCCGCGAATATTTAGCAGCAGAGTGTTTCTATTGGATTGCCGCTGATGGACGGCCTTATATGGGCAGGCACTCAATTACGTGGGAGGCGTGACGATGAGGGACGCAACTCCGCCTCACACGGCGACCGAGCTGCAGGCTATGGCCGTATATATATAAATAAGTAGGTTCCATTTATGACCGTTACGTGTAGAATTTCGAAATGAAACCTGCCTAACTATATATATATATATATATATATATATATATATATATATATATATATATATATATATACATATATATATATATATATATATATATATATATATATATATATATATATATATATATATATATATATATATACATATATATATATATATATATATATATATATATATATATATATATATATATATATATATACATATATATATATATATATACATATACATACATATACATATATATATATACATATATATATATGTATATATATATATGTATGTTTATGTGTATGTATATGTATATGTATACATACATATACATATATATATATATATGTATGTATATGTGTATATATATGTATGTATATGTATATATATATGTATGTATATGTATATATATATATGTATATATAAATTAAAGGAATCAGAGTACAGCAACAAAACAATGAAACTTGCGGGCTATTGATCTGGGCAGTTAAGTGGCAGAGGGGGTTGTTAATCAGTTTCAGCTGCTTTGGTGGTAATGAAATTAACAGATGCACCAGAGGGGCAACAATGAGACAACCCCGAAAACAGGAATGGTTTAACAGGTGGAGGTCACTGACATTTTTCCATCCTCATGTGTTTTTTTTTTAGGAAGTGCTGAAGACTAACTGCAGAATTGTCCCAAGACAGTTTTAAAGTAGAATGTCTATTTGAGGGTAAATGTGGCTTAAAGCAATTTAAATATTCTTCAGAATTCCCTGCTAAATCTGTCATTGAAGTAGCAGTGGGCATTACTCTCTTCCCTTCAAAATTTTAACTGTATTATTGTCATGTCTCCTAAATGTCTGCTCTATTTAGGTCTAGAAACGTAACACTTCTCAGTTCTTTTTCATACCCATACCCTCTGTTGGAATAATCTTCGAAAGACCTGTCAGTGTTTCTTCAGTGTCTTTAATACTTCAAATGCAACTTCACAGGTGTGTTATAGGGCCATATAAATTGTTCTGTTTGTAGCCGGGTTTGATGTTAAACTTTACCTGGCCCAGCAAACGGTCCTCCAACTTGCTGGGAAAGCTTGGGGGGCAGTGGCAGAATTGGCACTCCAGCCACCTTAAAAACAGACAGAACTACTTTCTCTTCTCCGCTGGAGTGGCTCTGCTGCTGCCACCCACAGGAAGGCTGCTTGTATTATGAAGGGGATGGGGGAAAGCCCTCAGGAGCCTCATTCCTGGAAGAGTTGAAACAGCCGGAGAGCCAGTGAGGTCAGACCTTTTGGGGATCGGAACTAGTGTGGTGCTGAGGCATCGCCCACTGTGCAGCAGCACTTATGCCCTCATTTGAGATGGCCCTTTTTGGTAGGTGCTTGGAACGTCTCGTCTCTTTGGCATGATGATCATCTTCCTCTGCTGTCGGAGGAGTGTCGTAAACTCTTATTTCTGTGACAGCACTATCTGAGGTACACAGACTGGGGGTTAGCCAGATCTGTGTAGGTGGGTACACCTGTTGTTGGACTAGTCGCTTTGATGGCTGTTATAGTTGGGGAGTAGCTGTTGCTGTCTATTGTGGATCAGCTCCTTTCAATGAGTATATTATGAAACTTAGGTTAAGGCATTTTCTGGGTGCCTTGTTTGTTGTCTCAGTGTATGCTCCAACTGTGGTGAGTGATGTCTTTGGTGAGGGAGACATGCTGCTCACAGCTTTGCTCTGTGGTTGATGGGTGCCTGTGAGGTGGGGTCAAACGATCATGGTGATAGTGGTTCCATATACCTTGACTGTGGATCGCTGGATCCTGGTTCTTGTGCCCTGAGCTGCACCGTTGGATTTGGTATTCCAATACTGGTGCAGTGAAGGAGATCGATCACATCCTCGTGGGCAGATGCTGGAGGCTCCTACAGAACTGAAGGGTCTACAGAAGTAGTTTTAAAAATCTGGTTTTAATCTGTCAGAGAGTCATTGTTAGGTTTGTAATGTTTTTACAATTGTAAGATTTATATTTACATCATTAGCTGGTTAAAAAGCTTACTAAGGAGTAATATTTAATGGACAAGTCAAATTCATTCAAATTTAAATGTCACAAACTCCTGGTGCTTTAGTTTCACAAATCTATTCTATGACATGGGCTTTACCATGTCATATTTTAGGGGTTATACTCCTGAGCATTACATTTACCTTCAAAAAACAAAGAAGTAAGTAAACTAAAAAATTAACTAATGTCTTTATGATGTTGATCTTTAGTTATATTGTATTTGGAGTTTAGTATTTATGCTTCATGGGCATGGTATACCTTGTAGATAAATCAAAATAAGCAGGTTCTTTGATTTGTTTTGTAATTCTGTTTAAAGAACTGGTTGGGATTTTCAAAACTGTTTTAACTTAAGCTGTCAGAAGCACTGTAAAGAGATCATATTTTAGTCATCTTTTGGTTTAATTGTTTATTTTAAACTACAATTACAAATAATGTCATGAGACTGAAGAATTGGGTTTCTTTATGTTTAGAAAATTTGCAGTTAAAGGATCACATATACTGTTGCTCCCTGTGCACAATTCTGTGACTCTTTGATTAGAGTCAGAAAAAGGCCATTTATGCAGATACATAATTTAGAACCATTACAAATGAAGTAATTCATTAAAAAAAATGTTCACAGTATACAAATGTACACGTATTAGTTAGGATCTGTGATTTGCAATGTAATGAATTGAGAGCCTTGTCTTTCCTTATGTAATGCATTTAAACAGAGACAGTAATGTTTAACTGGTTGTCACACACTGATACCTGCATGGCAGGTAAGGGATTGAACACAACAAATATGTTGGAAACTCAAAAAGAACTGTAAGACATAAAAATTCAAACATTATATTTGTTGAATAAGTGAATTCCAGGATAATTTGGGATATTTTAATTTAAACACTTTAAAATTTTGGTTTTAATCTGTTTGAGAATCAGTGTTAGGTTTGTAACATTTTTGTAATTGTTGAGATATATATTTGCATCATTAGCTGGTTAAAAAGCTTACTGGAGAGTAAAATTTATTGGGTGCTTGGGGGAAAAAACATTATTTGTGATGTGTGTTTTAGGCATGAAATTGTTGCATTTTGAGAAAAAGTTTCTTTTGCAAACATTTCATATTATTGAAGGGAAAACATACAGTACCAGGTTTTGGACTTGTATTGAAAATTTATTTAATATACAGTATGTTTGTGTATGGTGTTTTGAGAACATATCAAGATATATTGAATATTGTATTTTGGTTTAAAATAGTCAAAATATCAATTTAAAGTCCACATCACCCCACCCTAATGCAAAGCTTCAGTTCCTTTTTTGTGAAAGGGTAGGACACTGTATTAAAAAGCGATTAATCTTACCATCATTAAATGTTCTCAAGTTAAGCGATTACAACTTGCATCTGATTGCAGTTTAATTGTTCTGTTTCATCACTGTGTTTATGAATTATTTCTGAACTAACTCCATAATGAGAAAAATGTGGCAGTAATGAAAGCCTGTGTGTGTATGTGGGGTTTCCAGACGTCTGCTGTTTTTCTTTTCAACATGTTTCATGCAGTGCTGCACCACTCTGAGCCATTTTTATACGTAGTTTTTCTTGCATATGCTTGTGCCTCCTGAAGTAGTCTACTTTCACTCATGCATGTCAACTTGGTACTACCCATACTGTAAAACAGCTAGTACAGTTACACCTTCAGAACTTTGTTATTGATCTGTTGGTTCTTGTGACATTCCTAACTGCGACGGTGTTTTTAGTATTCCTTTGCAGTTGATAGGAATCATTATGAACTATTACTGACCACTGTTTTGTTTCTCTACTTTTTCTCCCCTGCTGTTGTGATACTTGGTGCTAATGGTCCTTTCCATGAAAGGTGACAGTAAAGAAATGAATCTGCTTCTTATTAAATTGGCCAGCACACATTTTTTTATTTTTTACAATGGCCATGAGGAGACAGATGACCAATTGGCCTCTGTCATCAGCTCTGTGTCCTTGCCTCTTACAACTGACAGTGGGCACTCGGAGGTTTATTATCTCCAAGAAATTAACTGGATTTTTGTTTTTTTTTTTGTTTTCTGTCTCCCGTTGCCAGCTGTACGTACCCTAATTATAATGTTAAAGGATTTCTCTTAAGAATGTTGCTCTGTTTTACAGTATGCTTGTCATAGTTTAAATATTCATGTACTGTATGTAAATGTCCAGTTGATTCAGTTTGCCACAAGTAAACTCCCAAGTAAAATGAAAGCAAACAGGATGAACTTGACCACAGTTTGAACGTCAATAGTAAAGGGTCTGAATACGAGATTTCAGTTTTTAATTTTTAATGAATTTTCTGACTTTTCTGAAAACAGTTTCACTTTGTCATTATAGGTTAAACTAAACCTACAATGCAATGAAGTGAGCTGAAAATGAAGGGATCTAAAAACTTTATGAATACATTTTACATAATATATAAAGATATACACACAAAATAAAAAATGGCATGATCCAGAGATGGCTACACCATAACATCATGTGATTTTTAAAAAAAAAATGTGTCAGCAGTGTTGGATTTTAGTCAGTTCCTGTGTGTAAATACATCATCATATCCAAGTATTTGCAGAAAAAACTACATTCAGAAGTGTATATTTAAAAAAAATGTTTATAACAGTGGGAAGAAGTCATGACAATACACAGAAAACATACATATGACAAAATGAGACTGCAAAGCACAAAAATAAACCTAGCACTCAAAATTGTCACCAAATTTACAAAAAAAGAAATCTCTTTAACTTTATATAATCTGTTTTTGCAGCATGATAACACATACAAAATGCAGTACTAGCGCAGTTGCTCCAATTATAAAGATCCATCCTGTGCAAGGTGCTCATTTAGTTGACAGATGTTAGGAGGAAGTGAAAACATGTGCGTCTCTAACTAATTTGCACCCTGGTAAATGTGGCACAATCTCTCAAAGTCACTCACACCTTACAGTTCAAGTCCTGTTTGAGTTCAGGAGCTCTGAGGTAAGACTGGCTAACCATTAAAGTCAGACTCAGAAACCAAACACAAAATTCTTTTGGGACAACTTGATCAAGTTATTAGGAAGTAAAGTCCAAGAACACATACCACGTTTTCCCAAAGTCATTTACAAATCTCTGTGATGTAGTCACTAAGGGCCTTTCATTTAAACTTGTTCCACATTACTCATGAAGAGTCCACATGTTTGATATTTATGTCTGTTATTCACAAAAGAAAAACTGACACATAGTCAAAGGTCCTGCTTTAAAATTTTTGTAATCTGGACAGAACACACAGAAAAACAGACTTTCACTTTTTTTTATTTTTTAACCACAGTGTTTGAAACTTTGGTTCAGGAAATCCATAGCTAACCACTGCTACCAGAAAGTCACTTTAAGACTTTTCTGTGCCATTCAGTGGAAAATTTCACATTGGTAATGGAGAAGAGCAAAGAGTGTTGAGTGAATGTTCTTCTTAGAATAACTGCTATCAGTACCTCTAAACCAGGGATATCCAATTCCCAATCTGGAGGGCCACAGTAGCTACAGGCTTTCATTCTAACCATTTTCTTCGAGACCAGTTTTTGGTGCCAATTCTTCTTCTTCTTTCAGCTGCTCCCGTTAGGGGTTGCCACAGCGGATCATCTTCTTCCATATCTTTCTGTCTTCTGCATCTTGTTCTGTTACACCTATCGCCTGTATGTCCTCTCTCACCACATCCATTAAGTTTCACTTAGGCCTTCCTCTTTTCCTCTTCCGTGGCAGCTCTATCCTTAGCATCCTTCTCCCAATATATTCAGCATCTCTCTTCTGCACATGTCCAAACCAATGCAATCTCGCCTAATTAGCTAATTAACTTCATGTAATCGATTTGCTATTTAAGACTCGGACCGTTTAAGTCAGGGGTGAGCAGCGTCAGTTCTGGCGGGCCATAGTGACTACAGGTTTTTGTTCCAACCGAATTCCTTCATGAGAGGTGACATATATCTGCTTCATTTTAATTGTCTTGCTTGTTAAGATTTTGACCCCTTGATTGCTCCTTATAGTTTAATACAGCTCCATTCACTGTAAGACGCAAATGACAAAGGAATCAGCAGGTCTCCATTTAGCTTGTTTCCATTTACACCTGTGTGTGTGTCCATCGTGCACTATTTGGTTTAATAAAATACTCTGAAGAAAGCTGAAGAGTAAGTGAAGAGTTGAAAATTACTTATCTGTTTTAGGCTCCAAATGATATGGATGATAACATTAGAAAGGAAAATCTGTGCTTTAAGAATAACCTGTCATTACAGAATTAAAGCAATAACAAGTCATGACATTAAATAAGGCCTGTTTTTTGGTTTAAAATAAGCTAATGGGTTGAAACAAAAACCTGCAGCCACTGTGGCCTCCCAGGACCGACATTGATGTGGCTTTTATAAAAATGTCATTGAAGAGAGTGCTGAAGATGAGTACTGATGCATTTGGAAGTAAGCTGCTCATAACTCCGAGTACATGGCCTTTGTGATAAAGATGAGACAAAGACATCATAAAAGTTTGAGGCAGCCACCCATAAATTATTCCACGGCTGCAAAATAGGTTTGAAATTGAACAGAGATGTTTACTGGTCTGAGTCCAAGACAGAACTGATTGTTTGGAGGCAAGATGTCAGCTTTATAGTCCAATACAGGAAGTGACATCATCACTGGGGCCAGAACCGGGCGTGATGTTGTCGGAACAGGAAGTGATGTCACAATCAACCCCTTGACAGGAAGTGACATCATCGTCAGAGCGTGGAACTGGAAGCGATGATATCAGGACTGGAAAGTGACGTCATCAGAGGTGCAGGAACCTAGCGGGATTTCCTGAGAATGGTCTGCAAGGAACTGACACAGCCAGCGCACACCCGCCGCCCCCTGGTCTGTTGAGGAATTACAATTATTCAGGCCCTTTAGCTGCCTCCTACTCACGTGTGACATCTTCCTGAGAAGGTAAACATAATACTGTACTTAAATAAGGAGTGTCGGACTGTTAAAAATGACATGAGTCAAAATCTATAATACTGGGTGGCCCATATTTATGTGTATGATTGAAAAGGTGTTATTGTCAGAAAACTACCAATGTTATTATCAAGTAACATAATGGAACATGAACGTTAAGAACCTTAAATGTTTTTTATCTCCTATTCTCCATGGCGTGGTCCTCCAATGTGCCATTAAGATCGATACATTCCTGAAGAAGAACCCAACTTTGAAAGGAATTCGCCACAAGAGTTGTGTTGCAAAACAGTACCACTGATGTCGAATTTTGTGTTTATTCTTGCGATGGTTAGCACACTAGGGCCACTGCCTCCAAACTCAACTGCCATCCTCTGTTTCACCACTGCATCGTTGTATGTTGCAGAGTATAAACGCACACAACATACACGCTGCTCTAGTGACAACTGATTTGCCGCCATTCTGTATTGAACACAGCAGGGGTTGCCCGGTACAGCACATCGTTACTCCTATTCTCAGGCTACACAGTGATGCCATTTTCAATATTTTTCTTGCATTAATTTAAATGCTACAGCCTGTGAAATGCCATATACATAAATATGGGCCACCCTGTATAATAAAACACTACTGTCTTTGTCTTTGTGTGTGTGTGTGTTTGTTACCTCCAAACAATTGGGCAATCCAACACGATTGGGACAGAACTCGCAAGGCAACAGAGATTCGCACATACAAGGATTCCTAGCGGAAGGCATAGGGGGAACACTGAGAGTTGCCTTCAAAGATGGAATGGTTTTGCAAGAATATAAGTGATGTTTTCACTGTGGGTAATCGGGGCCATGTCTTCCACTTATGATGGTCCAAAAGCTGGCAGGAGGCAAGCAATACTTCTCGAAATGACAAGAGTCTGAGAAGCAGGCTCTATAGCAATGTGATCAAGAGAGGAAGCGCCCACCAAGACAGGTTGACAGACACAAGGATGTAGAGGAAAGGTGTAGAATGAATGATGAGGGTATAAGTAAATATGAAATTATTTATTAATGTATTGTGCAGCCTTCAGCGGGAACTGTAGCTAGTATATCGATAAACAACTTCTGCTACATTTTCTTCACAACCTGGACAATTGTGTTTCTGTCTGCTTATTACAAACATATATTTTCCTTGTGTCTATTTTCAAAGTGTCTTTCCTCATTATCAGGTATTCTTTTCTTGGACATTTCAGCTAGTCAGGAAATTTATCAGTGGGCACTGGACCAGAATCAGCATTGAGGGAGAAAATGACTTCAGAACTTAAAGTCGAGCAAGCAGCAGTCCAGACACAGGTAAAGCAAACACCATCCATTTACACTTGCAGTAACACACATCACGACTGGGTTGTATTTAACCACATTAAAAAGAAAACTGTATAAATGTGCTGATGGATCACACACACCCCATTCACAGTTGGTCCAAGGTGGATTACAATCACATTTAACATGAGTGGAAATGCAAATGCACTTTCTATCCAAATACAACAATCACATTAGTGGAAAAGACGAAAGCATCTTTCAAGGCAGGGGCAGCAAGCAAGTAACGGAAGAGTGGCCAGCCCTGACACCTTTGCACCTTTAAAAAGTGAGTGGAGTGGCAGGGCGCTACCACCTTGTTCATGAGACTGTAACATTCTCGGCAGCATGCTTAATCACTAAAGTTCTTTACGACAGGGTGGCATGTCACCCTCTTTTCATGTTTTCCTATTTGGTCATTACAACCAGTCTGCTTCCAGTATGCAATATGCTTTGTTGAGCAGATGAATGCAAGTGGATGTTGGAGTCACATTTTAATTCCAGGCATAAATTTCATCCTGGTAAATTTTACACGGATACATCCTATATGTGAAATGCATGTTTGAGAAAACTAATGGTCATAGGTATGTAACATGCTTTGAATATTGATGAAGCAGGCTGCTTTAAAAAAAATTCCAGGGGCCAGATCAGTTCCTGAGTTTGACACCCCTGACTTCCAATTGGAATGAAGTAAAAGACTTTTACAACAATGTTGATGAGGTCTCTGTAAAGACTGATGTGTTAATATAAAATGTACAAGGTCTTGCTAACAATCCTTTCAAAATCGCCATACGACACATTTGCCTCAGTGAATGAATGAGGCCAAACTTACTTGGAAAAGATAATGTGCTCCTCTACCTGTAATAGTTAATGTAATCAGCACACAAGACTCATTACTGATTAATTATGCTTCATGACTAAATTGCGTGATGACAATAATAATAAAAATGATTATGATTTTTCAGGCTCAAAGACGACACAGATAGCTTAATAATAGCAGTACAGGGCCAGACACTCCATTCCCAGTAACACGCAAAGAAAACCAGTTTACAGCAAGAATAGTGTTAGCCAAATAGTTGCAAGCTCCACTACACTTGCACTGCCTGAGCACACCTACCAACACTACATGATAGCCAGTTGTATTCAGTGGTCAATGTTCAAACCCCTAGGGGTGACAACATCAGCTCAAAAATGTCATCCACATCAACAACATCACCAACATATGGGGATGTATTGATAATCAGATAATGGTCTCACTTAGTGAACTCGCCAGGCACAACACGAAAGAGAAGACCTGCAAATGAATGCATCTGGAAATTCCTGATGACATCAACATTATATTGATAGAAGCTGAAAAACTCATTTAATATAACGACCTGGCAAATGGACTCCTGAAGATCAGGGTACCACTAGCAGTGCTGAGAGCTGGCAGAGGGCAGGAGATCACACTTCTTTTAAAATGTTTTAGTTTACAGTGCCCTTCACAATTTTCCCTTGATTTACCCCTCTGCTCTACAGTATAGAATTCTAAATCAAACACTTCAGACGTGATTAAATTGCACATTGCTGACTTTTATTTAAGGATGTTTGCATACATTTCAGTGACACCTTGTAGAAATGATACCACTTTTTCTACCTGGTCCCCCCAATTTGGGCACCAATATGTTTGGGACATGCAGTAGCAGTGGCAGGTCTATTAAAGCCATCATATTTAATACTCGGTTGCATATCTATTGAATTAAATGACCACTTAAAGTCTGTGATTCATAGACCTCACCAGGTGCAGAGTATCTTCTCTAATGCAGCCGTCTTCAGCTCATTCTTTTTTTGGGGGCTTGTCCCTGTAAGTTTTCTCTTCAGCATATGGAAAGCCTGCTCAATTGAAGTTAAATCAGGTGACTGGCTTGGCTATTCAATAATTTTCCATTTTTTTAGTTTAGAAAAACACCTGTGTTTCCTTAGCAGTATGTTTAAGATCATTATCTTGTTGTAGGAAATCAAGCAGATCAGATGTTTCTATACACCTCAGAATTCTTTGTGTGACTGCCATCAGCAGTTCTTTCACTAACAAGTGTGCCAGGACCTGTGGCAGCCATACATGCCCAAGCCATAAAACCCCCACCAAAATGTTTAACAGATGAGGTTGTATGCTTTTCATCTCCACACTTTGCTCTTGCCATCACTCTGATGAGGTTAATCTTTCTCTCGTTTGTCCAGAACACTTTTATCCATAATTCTGCAGGCTCTTTTAGGTCCTTTTTCACAAACTGTAATCTGGCCATCCTGTTTTTGTGGCTAACTAGGGGTTTACATCTTGAAGTGTGGCCTCTGTATTTCTGTTCATGAGGTCTTCTGCTGATAGCCGTCTCTGACACATCCACATGTGCGTCCTGAAGACCATTTCTTAACTGTCAGACAGGAGTTTGGGGCTTTTTCTTTACCATGGTGAGGATTTTTCTGTCAACAGCAGTGAAGGTCTTCCTTGGCCTACCAGTGCCATTGTGATTACTGAGCTCACCAGTGTGTTATTTCTTCTTAATGATATTCCAGACGATTGATTTAGGTAATCCTAAGTTTTTACTGATGTCTTTAATGGTTTTATTTTTCTTTTTCAGCCTCATAATGGCACAGCTGTTGTCCTCACATTGAACAAGGGCAACTACTGACTCCAAAGGTATTCTGCATCTTATGGCTATGCTAATGAAGCAATGAAACACACCTAGGGAATCATAAACACCTGTGATGCTAATTTTCCAAAACATTATGGTGCCCTGGCATAGGTGGACCATGTAGATAGCGTTGTCTTTTCTACATGGTGTGGCCAAAATGTGTACAAATATCTTTATAGTCTGCAATGCGCACTTTAATCACGTCTGAATTGTTTGATTTATAATTTTAAAACTGGGGAGTGGGAGGGGGTAAATCAAGAAAAAAACTTGTCTTTGTCTCAAACATTATGGAGGTCATTGTAAATCTCTTTGACTTCTTCAAATATGAATCTCTAATGCAAAAGGGAATTACACACTCACTGAGGGAATTCTTAAGACTGCCATAGTAACACTGGGTATGGCTTCCTTTTCCTTTGAAAACAGCCTAATTTCTTGGTGACGTAAATTCAACAAGATGTTGAAAACATTCAAATGAGGTCCATCTCTATATATATATGTAAAATCCAATATTTGTCTGTGTGTATGTTTGTCCGCTTTTCACGAGAGAACTACTTAACGCAGCGTTTCTCAACCTTTAAGTATTTGTGACCCAAGTTTTCATAACAGTTTTAATCGCGCCCCCCCTAACGTTTTTTTGAAAGGAGCCCACTAATACCAATTTGTTCTTTTTTAATTAATGATGAACTTTTATCGACATTTATCTAACTCTATATTTATTTTTCTAGTATCAGAATGTAGTTTAAGTTAATTTGTTTTGGTTTCAATAGATGTATTTTTCATATTTTAGATTCTTGTACTTCTTTTATTCACATCTTCGCACCCCCCTTTTTGTTACTTTGCGCCCCCCTAGGGGCGCCCCCCCATAGGTTTAGAACCACTGACTTAACGGATTTAGATCGAGTTTTTCTATAATTTGCTTTAACATTCCGGTTGATTTTGTGACCTCCCTCATCGCGCTAAGCACCATAGTTTCCTCGCGGTACCAAATTTATTTGTGCGAATACAAGAGACATCCAGTGGGCCAAGGGGAAGAGGTGGGGCCCTCCTCACTCACGTGCCAGCCGAGGGGTGTATCTTTCATTTGCTTAGCTAGCAAACGAGAGAACTACTTAACGGATTTAGATCTCGCTCTTTTCTAGAATTTGCTTGAACATTCTGGTTGATTTTGTGATTTCTCTCATCGTGCTAAAAATCATAGTTCGCTTGCCGGAGTGATACATTGACGCAAATCTGAGACTGAGGTTAAGGGCCAAGAGGAGTGGGAAACTTGATGTCAGGAGTAGGGAGCAGAGCAGGACCCTACTCACTATCCTGTTTCACTTCTACGCGGGCCGAGCTGTGGGGGACGGCTAGTGTTGACATAATTGCATCACGCAAGTTCTGCAGATTTGTCAGCTTCACATTCATCCTGCATTCTTCATTCTGCCACATCCCAAAGAGTTTCAATTGGATTCTGGTTAATGGGAAGGCCACTGATGAATGCTGAACTCATTGTCATGTTCATAAAACCAGATTGAGATGACTTTTACTTGGTGACATGGTGCTTTATCATGCTGGAAGCATCCTTTAGAAGATTGGAAAACCTTAGCTATGAAAGGATGCATATGGTCAGTAAAAATACTCAACTAGGTCATGGCATTCAAGCAGTGATTGTTTTGGTTTCCAAAAAGAAAACATTCCCCACACCATTGCACCACCAGCCAGGATGGTTAATATAAGGCAGATTGGGGGCAAGGATTAATGCTGTTAGTGCCAAATTCTGACCCTATCGTCCTCAGCAGAAATTGAGAATTATCAGACCAGGTTATGCTTATCCAGTCTTCAGCTGTCTGGTTTTGGTGAGCCTGTGCCCATTGCAGCCTCAGCTTTCTGTGCTTGGTTGACACTGTCTTCTGCCCATCTGCCTCAAGGTTCAGCATGTCGTGCAATCTGAAAAGCACTTCTGCTCATGCTAGTTGTACAGAGTGGACATCTGAGTTACCATAGTCTTTCTCTTAGCTTGAATCAGTTAGGTCAGGGGTCCTCAATCCCAGTCCTGGAGAGCCGCAGTGGCTGCAGGTTTTTGTTCTGACCTGGTTGCTTAATTAGAAAGCAATTCTTGCCAATAAAGCTATGAAATTAAATTAACTCTGCTATGTCAGGTCATTCTCATATCCTAGATTTTCTTTCCCTTTCTATCATGCAAATGATTTGAAGGCTAAAATGGACGAGTAATTCTCAGTCCTTCACTTTTTTCTCTTCATTTTTCTTCCAAGTATTTAATTAAACCCAATAGTGCAGATAAATACACACAGGTGTAAATGTAAATAAGCTAAATGGAGAAATGCTGCTCTCTCTTGTCATTTGCATGTTATTGATAATAAGGAGCAATTAAAATAGCTGTTTAAGACAAAATTAAGCAATAAGGGCTCAAAATCACTAAAGTGAAGCAGAAGTGTTACTTTAGCAATAAGAGCAACTGGGTTGGAGCAAAAACCTGCAGCCACTGCGGCTCTCCAGGACCGTGATTGAGGACCCCTGAGTTAGGTCATTCTCCTCTGGCCTCTCTCATCAACATCAACAGAACTGCCACTCACTGGATGTTTTCTGCTTTTCACATTATGCTTAGTAAACTGTAGCAGACTATTATGTGTTAAGATCCCAGGAGATGAGCAGTTACAAAAATACTCAAGCCAGCCTGTTTGGCACCAACAATCATATCTCGGTCAGAATCACTGAGGTCACATTTTTCCCTATTCTGGTGATTATTGTGAACATTAACTGAATCCTCTGACCAGTATCTGAGGATTACAGTATATGTATTGGGCTGTAGCAGCCACAAGGCACTCAGATTCTCACCATCTTAAAACTGTATTATATTTAGGGGATCCCAAGAACACACCCAGCATTGATTCAGCTTGCACAGTCACACACACAGACACATAATACAACAACTCAAATAAATCAATAGTCAAGAATGTATTGCATAAATAATATAAAAATAAAATAAAAATAATAACAAATAATGCACATGCAATATTCCACCCAAAATAACCCTAATGGTGATACAAACAAAGCCTGATGATACACTAGCACCAAATGACCAAAAATAAACACTCACGTCAAAAGTTTAAACACAGTCCAGACTTAGTTTGTGTGAGTGTATTCCAACAAGAAGTGTGGCCACGGGATGTGTGGTAGGCAAATTGGGTGATTGCTTCTTCACGTGTAAGCAAGATCAGCTTAGCCGGTTTCCTCATTAACGTACTGAGGGATGTTAAGCAGAGGACCCGCACACACAAGTATAAAGAGTCTCAGTAGGACTTAGAAAGGAAAGAGAGAGAGGGTAGGATATCAAAAGCAAAAATTGGAATGGACTAACTGTGCAGTTGGGAATGTGAGCTGGTGTGGTTGACAGGAGGCATGGCAGTCAGGAGGTTGCATGATAAGGGAGAGGAATGGAGATCGAAGTGTGGGTTGCTCTTGTTGAGAATTTGGAGAATCTGGAGAGACTGTTGGCTTCATGGATTGTCTCTATGTATGACCAAACAATCCTCGTGTGGTAGGACGATGGAACCTGGGTGTGTGAATCCTGAGGTGGCTGGGAGGAAAGCCAATTTAGGGATGATTGTGCTTTCTGGTGTCTCAACTTTGCTATGGAGATCCGATGGGTGAGTGGAGGAGAGGACCCAATTTTAGTTGTTTTAGTGTTGATTTTATTGTGAAACATATTTATTGGGGGTGGTATGGTGGCTCAGTGGTAGCGCTGCTGCCTTGTAGTAAGGATACTGCATGGAGTTTGTATGTTCTCCCCATGTCTGCATGGCTTTCCTCTGGGTGCTCTGATTTCCTCCTACAGTCCAAAAATATACAGGCTAGGGGGATTGGTGATGCAGAATTGGCCCCGGTGTGTGTATATGTGTCTGTTCGCCCTGTGATGGACTGGAACCTGCCTTGTGCCCCATGCTAGCTGGCATAGGGTCTGGCACCCACAACCCCCCTGCAACCCTATTCAGGAGTAAATGGGTTGAAAATTAGATTTATTGGATTATCTGTTTATTTAATTATTGATTTTGTATCTCCACACATGAGCACTAGCTTTTATTGGGTTATTTATTGCTTCATTTATTTAATGAACTGCACTGCACTTAATTTGTTTAAGAATACACCATCTTGCTTGGTGGTGTGTACTCATTACACTAGTCCATCTTCGGTTCATGACTATCAATGTCCCTGGAACAGTAAGATGCCAAGGCTGGGGGCTCCCAGGGCATCCCACATAGCAGTAGTAGTGGTGGAGTCACAAGTAGAGTACAAAAATTCCTAGTTATATGTTTGACCACCTTGCAACATGTTGACACTCATAGTGCCATGACAAACAAAGTGTACTTTTAGTTGTAATGGTCGCAGAGTGGTTCACTGGATAGCACTATTGCTTCATGGATTCTACCCCATGCTTTTACTCTGGGCACTTTGGTTTTGCTCCCATGTCACCATAGCTGTGCGCATTAGATTTAACTGGAGATTTTAAACTGGCACCTGTGTGCCCTGCATGCCCTGTCCAAGGCTACTGGGATAGGCTCTGACCTCATGTGAACCTCGGTTGGATCAAGTGGTTTAGAGAATGTTACATTACGATCAAAATGTAGACATGTTTATGATTTTAATGGTTAGCAAAAACCCTGTCTTAAGATAAAGAATCAACCTTGGTGTGAAACCTGCAATGATTATCATCTAGCAGAAGTACATTGTGTCTTTTGTGTCGAGAATTCTATCTGTGGTGTAACAGTTAAAAAAGAGACAGACTGATGATGCGCTGGACTTCAAAAAATAAGCCCTAATGGCTAACAGTAATTTGAAGCGAATGGTGCTGGATAAAATGCACTTACTACAAAACAAAGTGCATCACTTAATGACTGGGTGCAAAAAATAAAGTGTACAGATGCTGCTGGCAGATACACCATAGGTCTTAAAGTGCCACCCCAGAGCAACTAAAACATAAATGCTAGATTGAATTCGAAAGCTAAATGTGAGGACCAGTTCCAGTTATTATTATTATTAAAACAACAACAACTATATTAAAGACACTAATAAAAAATAGGCAAACATCTAGTAATGAAAACAACAAAAAAGAACTTGTCCGAATATTTACATAAAAAAACACAACATTGTTAATCTAACAGAGTCTCCTGGGAGATGGTGTTGTGTTCCAGATGCACAAGACATAAGGCAGGAATTGGGTTTGAATGGGGTCCCACCCCTCACAGAGCCCACTTACACACATACTGGTGATTTAGAATCACCGGTTAACCTGATAAGGACACCCTTAGGATGTAGGAAGAAGAAGATCACATCGCCTAGAGGAAAAGAAAAACAAACTGCTAAAAATTCAGACTCCACAGAGGCAATAAACAGACTGGGATTTGAACCTGGAATTCTAGGACTGTGAGGACGCGGCACGGACCTCATGTCACCTTTTCATTTCATGTCTTTAAAAACAGAAAAAGATGCTGTTTGTCTCTAGAGTCAATGTTTTTCGATTTCAGCTCAGGAAGTACACTATCCTCACCCACTTTAAGGATGTTAAGGAAGTATTTTACATTGTCATGATTGGAAGAAAGCTGAAAACAGTTATTTACCAGATTCTGAGGGTTTGTCACCTGAAGTTGCATGTCCCTGTTCCTTTTATAGGAGCCTGGTTGATGTTGTAAATTATTCTTTATACAGGGTCATTTCTAGAGTTGTATATGCAGTATAATTACTTGGCCTCTTGAAGGAGTCAACTGTCATGACCACAATCTGCTTTCATGTGGTCAGAACACAAACTGTAAAAGCATAGTAATCGCCTAATTTGTAGACGTAAGTGATGCATTTGCCAGTAATGTCAGCCCCAAAAGCACAAACAAAAGTTAAACATACAGGATAATAATAAGAATCACCATTTTGACACAGTCTGTCCTATCTACCATCAAGATGCCTAAGAGACTGTTCTCCTCTCTCTTCAGAAGAGGACTTGCAAGTGTCTGGAGAAGGACACATCTCCAAAAATAACTGAAAATCCTCTGGAGTTTGTCCAATAGAACAGGGGTCGCCAATTCCAGTTTTGGAGGACCACCGTGGCTGCAGGTTTTCATTCTAACCCTTTTTTAATGAGTACCCTGTTTGTACTGCTAATTAACATCTTGTGAATTCATTTTAATTGAGTTCTCTTTTAAGATTTGTTCCCCTGAATTTCTTCCTTGTTTATCTGAATTGCTTCATTTCTTTACTTAAATGGCATCCAAATAGAAATGAAATGTGAAGTTAGGGACTCAAAAGAAGACCAGCTAAGTATGGGCCTGAAACTCCAACCAGTTTCACTCTAACCAGCTGCTTAATGAGGTGCCAATTCTTGTTGTTACAGTAATTAAATCTGTTCTTTTTTTTATTTTATTGTAATCATTCCATACAAATCAATCAATTTTTACAAAAAGTAGGATTGAGAACAAATCGACCACCACCCCTCATGCAGCCTATTGTTACATTGGTAGTTATAATTATAAGGATTCAAAGGATAGATTAGATATAGATATACCCTGCTCTTTCTCCCTCCCCCCCCCTTAACCTCCCTCCCTCCCATTTTGCCTCCCCACATGAGGCTGGTCCCCACCTCACGCAGTCCCCTGACATACCCAGAGACAGAGCATTAAATCTGTTCTTTAATTCCATGGCTTGTTGCTGCTGTCAATTTTGCAATAGCAGACATTTCCAAAATTGTTGATATTCTCTTTTCTAGCACTGATACAATGTTTTTTGGACCTGAGCAGGTTGACATTCCTGAGACCTTCACCTTTCTTTATTTTCAGATATTGTATGATGAACACCAGTTGTTTTTGGCGCATTTTGTATCTTATTATTGTTTGGCAGCTAATTAAGGAAAAGGACACAATTAAGGGGTCTGAGTCTTCAAGAGCAAGTCAATTAAAATTAGTTCAAAAGAAGTTAATTAGCAGTAACAACCGGTCACTCATTAAGAAAAGGGTTAGAATGAAAACCTGCAGCCACGGTGGTCCTCCAGGACCAGACTTGGCGACCCCTGCAATAGAAGAAAGAAACTGGAAATCAATCCCTTCTGGTTAGGAGGCCAAGGGACTGGTTAAAAGAAAACCAGGGATCAGGAATGACAATAAAAATCAGGAATAAATAAGATAAGACACTCCACCACAATGTAGCCACAGACATAAATGCAAACATGCAAAATAGGGAATAAACACCTATACAGTCTAAAAGAGTGGGGAAATAATATTAACAAACAGATCCATTCTGCAAACTGAGAAGGAACAAAACTGTAAACTTTGCTTGGATTGTTTTATAATCTCAACTTTAACTTTTATTACATTTATCTGTCCGCTTAGGATTGGAAACTTTACTGAGTGTTACAAACTAAGGAGCTCCTAAGCACAATGGGCCCAAAAATCTCAAAAATGCCCACTAGAGCGGAGGGAAAACCATCAAACCACATCTATTCACAACAAGGGCAAATGTTGAATCTGTATAAATAAAAAGGTTTACGTTCACAAAAAGGCACTGAAAAACAGTGAAACTCCAAAAAGCACGAAAGGCAAAAGGAGTTGCCTGAAGTAGTCAATTATGTGATAGTATCTCAATACACGATACAAAGAGTGGTCAAAAAACAGAGCACAGTGAGCAAAATTCAGAAAAGCAATAATCAAATGAGAAGCAAAAAAAAAACACCAGAGAGCTCACCAATGCCGCAGCATTCAATGATCTGCAAGGAATTGTAGGTTTTCCTGAGCCTTTATTGGGCTGAGGGCAGTCCTTAGGGGTGATGGTGGGTCCTGAGGAACTACCTACAAGACACATGAAACATATCAGTAAATACATAGTGTCACACACGCGTGAATAAGGGACAGTGAAAGAGCTTGATTGCGTGTGAAACCACGAGAAAAGCGGAACTAGAACATGGTACTAATGTTCTTCTCTCCTTCACACCCACAGGAAAACACCAGAATAAAAAGCTGTTACCTCAAAAACTACTCTGATCTCCAATTAAGAACATGTCTGTCCCACTCCATGGAATCACATCACTTCTGGTCTTCTCCTGATGACTTCAGTTCCATCCCTCTGTTCCTGACATCATCTCCGGGTCCCTCGATCCCTGTCACTTTTGTTATTTCATTTCCTCCCTGTCATTAAGTTCTCTATAAAAGCTCAGAGCAACCATGATTGAACTGTCAAATGTCTATGAGTATTTTTTACTTGTTTTTGACCTTGTTGCCAGGAACTGGATTCTATGGCCAGTATACGAGGAGGCTCCCCAACTCTTTACCTGTCTTGTCTTGTTTCATTTCTTACAATAGATACATATAAACTAAATAACAAGCAAAATTAACACTAACAAAGGAAATACAGATGGCATTTGAACCCCAGCCAGGGAAGGAATGCAGGCTGAAACACAACAATGAGCTTGTATACTGGTTGGTTGCACCCTTTTCAGTAGTCACAGCATGTTTTACATGGAAGAATATTTCAGACAAAATTGGAGTACAAAAAATACACAAATAATTGTATTTTGAAACGTGGCCTTATATAAATAAAAACACAATGATAGGTGAACCTAAGTAATACTGGATGACAATTTTTTAAAATTTTGCTTTGGGAAAGATAAACATAAGTTAAGTTTCAGATTGACTGTATCATGTAGGAATATGGAGATAAATAAAATCAACTTTTATTCAATTCAGTGTGTTTAACCTCTTGATGATGCTGATAAATTGTATTAGTTCAAACAAGCTAAACAGTTTTTGCCTCTGATTTTCGTTTGTACTCCGCATCTGAAGCTTCTTGTTTCAGTGTCCAACAATACAAGTAGTCGGCTGGCATTGATGGATTCCCTTTGCCCTGATATTGCATTTCCAACATTCCAATGTCCTGGTGAAACCTTTTGCCAAGCTCGTCACTGAATGCACCAAGAATAGCATTGGATTGTAAATCCAGGCGTGAATACTGAAAATTATTCTTTAGCGACATGTTGCATTTTATGGTTTTATACTCCTGAATAATGTTGTCAGCCAGCTGGATGTAGTATGGTGCTCTGTAGTCACTAAATAAATTCTCAACAACACCTATGAATACCTTCCATTAAAGTTCCTCTGGCCTCATTAGCAGATCTTCAAAAAACTTGCCACTACTGATGCTGATTTGTGGCCAACAAAAATACCTTCCTTAATCTTGGTCTGAGGTTTTCATGGATGCTTTTTTCTCAAATATTGAAATCCATCATCTTCCTTGTTCACCGCCTTCATCAAATATTTCAAGTTTTATATGAAGAGGAGCCCAAATATCTTTGATGCATTGACAAGTGTTTTATATGCCTCACTTTTCTGGCCTGCAACCAAATTCTCGTGGAGCAGCCATTTCTTTAAATGTATTGAGACTCTTTAGCCTGGTTGTCCTATTCACAAATAAAACAACAGGCCTTGGGATATCTGAGTGGCATTCCTAGCAGGAGCGTGACTACTCTTAGATAACCACGGGTGTTTTGTACTGTATATGTTTTAACAACAGTTCCATGTTTTCTTAGGTTTTTTAATGTGTAATGCATAGTTAATTGGTATTAAAAGGTGGACATTGCCATTGTGGGTGACATGGTGGTGCAGCGGTGGCATTGCTGCATCACAGTAAGGAGACCAGGGTTCACATCCTGGTACCACACTGTAGGGAGTTTGCATGTTCTCTCCAAGTCTGCATGGGTTTCCTCCCACAGTCCAAAGACATGCAGGTTAGGTGGACTGGCAATACTGAATTAGCCCTAATGTGTGGTTGAAGTATGTGAATGTTTGCCCTCCAATGGACTGGAACCCTGTCCAAGGTTTGTTCTGCCTTGCCTGCTCTATGTTAGCTAGGACAGGCTCCAGCAGACCCCTGCAACCCATTTCAGGACTAAGCGGGTTAGAAAAAACAACTGACTAACTGAAACATAAGTCAATGTGAAGTTATATGAAATACATTTTAAGATATCTTGATACCTTGCACCCTATGCTAGCTGGGATAAACTCAAGCAAACCCCAATTCCCCTATTCAAGGCTAAGTGGGTTTGAAAATGACATGACATGACATTGCCATTGTGTAATGAGACAGCTTTCAACTTAACAGTGACAAATAAAAAAAAAATCACCATTATAGTGGGTCATTCTGACACCCGAAAGATATGAACAGCTCGTCAGTGTCTGTGAAGAAACAGGTTGTCAACCTGTGCAAAGAAATCTGTCAGATTCTTTTTAGTGGCTCTGAAAGACTGACATTTTTGCACCTGGTAACAGCAAACGCCATCCTTATAGTCTTGAACCAAGTAGTTCTGCTTTTGCTTTTGTCAAACCTCAGACCATGACCAGGGGTCAGATTTATAAAACTTGTGTATGTACAAAAAGGACTCTCGAAATGTATATGTAGCTTTCCAAAAGTCACGAATTGTAAAAGAAACCTTGATGGGAATGCTTGCATACTTTTATGGCAACCCTGACCTGTCCGTATGCAACATTTTTTTTTTTAGAAAGTGTAAAATGACAACACCCTCGATCAAGTAGAAAAAAATGCAGACAAACCCGTTAAATAATGACTCTTCCGTATATTAATTTATAACACTGAGTCGTTATTATAATGTGTGTTGATGTGACAAACATATTAACCTCAACAGTGATGATGCTCCCTTTTAAGAGGTCCAATGCTGCGTATTTGCTCTGAAGAACTTTTAGTTTTTTCGTCAGTTTATATTGGCTACCTGGTTACTTCAAAAGATTAGAAACCAAATTGCAGTAGAAACACAGGCATAATTCACTCCCTATGTACAGAAAGCTACAAATCTCATGCCCAATAACCTATTTATAGTCTAATGGTTTGACAAACCATAGCTTGTTTCACATGGCTTAAAGATGACGCAAATCGTTACATTTGGAGGGAACAATCTTTTAGGGACAGGTCAGATTTTTTTGCCCACAATAATGACTGGGTTATGAGCTGATTTAGACTTTCAACAGGTATTGTCTTGGAAGTATGTGTTGAGTTTTCCTAGGTATTATAAATACAGACTACTTGAAATTTTGCTCAATCTGTTAATATCAATGTTTTAACAATGGTTGCTTTCTGGCACATACCAGAGGGAACTGGCTGACAGATCAGGAATATCTCAGCCATGCTTTAGCTCAATCATGTCTGCCATGCTGGAAGCTGGTGAGTGACAAAGCACCACATTTATTTTCAGTATGGCTTGGTTGTGCATGCCATCCAATGCATTGTTGTATCTTCATCTGCCTCATCTCGGCTCTGTGTCTCATGTGGGTTTGGTACTGGCAAGCGCTGATCTCATGGCTAAAGGCAGAGTAGGGTATTCAATAGATTTTTTATTTTTAGTAAAGAAGCCAGAGACATCGATCACACAGAAATAACAGTCCATTATGTGATCCCGCTGTTCTCATTATATCATTGGAATCGTGAATGGCGTTGACTTCTGCACACCTCTGAGCCAAACATCAGTGCATATTGCACAAAAAATGTGTTGTTGTTGAAGTTAGTACTTTACTTACACCAATAATCATGTTTTGTTTTACATTTTTTATTTAATTTAGACCAATTTGCAGAGATCTCTTTTCACTTTGACACTAAAGAGTATTTTTCTGTTGCTCAGTGTCAAAAAAGCCAAATTAAATCCATTGTGATTCAATGTTCTATAACAATAAAATGTGAAAACTTTGAAGTGTGTGAATACTTTTTTATATGCACTCTAGTTAGGGTGATGTATGTGTGGAAGTCAAGGATATTAGGCTTAGTAAGTTCAGAGTTTGTCCATTTTTAATATAGAGTTACCAACACATAGCTTTGGTGCAAGAGCGGTGTTTGGGGGTGGCAAGTGGGGCGACTGCCCCAGGCCCCGCACCTAAGGGTGCCCTGCTTTTGATGTCCGCATGTCCCGTTAAAGCAGACTTGTCAAGTTATAGTCTCTAGTTATATTTTGATAAAGTCTGCATGTTATCTTGCAAAAATTTTGCTGAATACTGTAATGAGAAAATCCGGTGAATGTTAACATTATTTTTAAAAAAATTCTCATGGAAGTTTATACAGTCCACACATACTGGTAACAGCATTTGATGTAACTGGCCCAGCATGGGGTTAGTCAGCCCCAGGCTCCACACACCCCTAAGGCCACCTCTGCTTTGGTGGGTTCAGAAAATGGACTGATGAAAATGAAGCGAAAGCCCATTACATTATACAACTTTTCTCCACTCTTACTTAACCAATATTATTTAGTTTCACCAGTAGTCACTTAATAGAAGTTATTTGAACAGAGGACCATTTCTGGGCATAACAATTTAAACACGTTCTTTTTTAATAGTAGTCAAAAAATAAATGCAATTATAAATAGCAAAATAAATAATGTTAACATTCTGCTTACCATGGGTTCAGAAAGTATTCAAACCCCTTCAATTTTCAAACTCTTTATTATGTTATAAATTTCATTTTTAAATAGATGCAGTACATTTGCCATGTTTTGCTCATCAGTCTACATTCCATAACCCATAATAACAAAGTCAAAATATATTTTCAGAAAAGTTAGCAATTTTTTTAAAGTTGGAGGTGTAACAAATACAGTATATCAGCCACTACATGATGAAGTACATGGCAAAGAGAATTAACATTTAGAGATATCTCAAAATGAATTTCAGATATCTTAAAATGCATTTTACTTTTTAAATGATATGAAACTCCTTTTGAGATATCTCAAAAAATATTCCATCACATTTTAAGATGTTTGCAATACATTCTGAGATGAGTCAAATGCATTTCAAGATACCTCGAATACATTTTGAGAGTATCTGATATTGCTCCTGCTGCTTTTTAAGATATCTGAAATACATTTCTGTAACATTTCCCTTTCCTTTCAATGTGACTTCCTGTCTTTTTTAAGATATCTTGAGGTGCTTTTGAGATACCTAGAAATGAGCAGGTACTTATTTAGAGATATCTTGAAATGCATTTCAGGTATCAGAAAGCTGACAGGAAGATATTTTAAGATATCTGAAAATATATTTGAGATATCTTGAAAATTGTATTGTAGATATCTGAAAATGTTATTTAGTTATCTTGAAATGATTCAATCTTTTTAAAAGATATCTTAAATGTATTGGAGAGATCTTGAAATACAATTTGCGCTACCTTGTCATACATTTTAACATATCTGAAATGAAGCAGAGACCCATTTTAAGATATCATGAATTGAATTTGAGATACTGTACTTTAAAATATCTTTTAGATGTAGAGATATCTCAGGTTGAATATTTGGATATCTTAAAATGCGGTTTACTTTTTAAGATATCAGAAACTTGTATCTCAAAATATGGTCATTTACATTTTAAGATACCTGAAACAAATTTTGAGATGTCTCAAAATGACGCTGCATTTATTTTAATATATTTGAAATGCATTTTGTGACATCTTGAAATCACTTCCTGTAAAATTTCCTATTCCTTTAATGAGACTTATTTTTTTTAAGATATCTTGAAATGCATTTGAGATACTTCAAAATGGACAGGAATCTATTTTGAGATATCTGGAATTGTACTTCAGTTATCCCAAATTGTTTAGTAGATATTTGAAAATGGTAATGAGATATCTTAAAATAATGTCCTGTGTTTTTAAAGATGTCTTAAAATATATATATATATAAGATATCTTGAAATAAAATTACATTTTAGATATCTGAAATGGACCAGAAATGACAAATTTCAAGATATCATGAATGGAAGTTGAAATACCTAAAAATCTATTTTAGACATTTGAAACATAAGTCAGGATGGCGCAGTGGTAGTACTGCTGCCTCACAGTAAGTAGACCAGGGTTTGCGTCTCGGATCCTTCCTTCGTAGAGTTTGTATGTTCTCCCTGTTTCTGCATAAGTTTCCTCCCACTGTCTAAAGGAAATCCCAAATTGGTCCCAGCGTGTGTGTTTGCCCTGTGATGGACTGGAACCCTGTATAGAGTTTGTTACTGCCTTGCGCCCTATGCTAGCTGGGACAGACTCCAGCAGACCCCCACAACCCTGTTCTCGACTAAGTGGGTTAGAAAATGACTGCCAACTGAAACACAAGTCAATATGAAGTTTTATCGAAATACATTTTTAGATATCTTAGTTATGTTCCTAGATATCTTAAAATAACATCCAGATGATTTTTAAATATCCAAAATGCATTTTAAGATATCTCAAATACATTTTGAGATAGTTTAAAATAACTTTCTGTCCATTTTCAGATATGTGAAATACATTTTAAGATATCTCAAAATAACTTCCTGCTCATTTTGAGATATCTCAAATACATTTTAAGTTAAATCTCAAATTTATTTCAAGTTAAATTACTATATGCAGAAATTTACTTTGAAAATATATGCCATTTTACAAGAAATCATCTTGAGATATCTTGAATTCCATTTCAGATATCTTGATATCAGTCTGGTATGTACCCGAAACATTAGTAACAGAAACACTGCAATCGAAGCAGAAGACACATCTGGACGGGATTCCACTGTTTTCGCAAGTCACATTCACGTAATACCCTAGGATTCTTGATCGCTAATTGATATTACATTCAAAACACATATTTCTTTCGGGTGACCTTTTTCACTGAGTTTAATGCCGAACACCAGCTGTGTACACACTGGGAGTGGTTCTATCAACTGTAGCTTCCCTTGACTGCCAATAAACCACGCTGCCCACAACCACTAAGCAATCGTTTAAAAACAACACGTGAAAAAAATGACTTTCTGTGTTTTGCACGTTACATATACGTTCATCACAGTTATTTCATTAACTACGACGCTTACACAACACGCAATGCTTCCTTCTGTAACATCTCCAAGGAAGGTGTAGCGTTAACACTCAACATTTCTCAATCTAACATGAAACCACCAAATGATCCGCCCCCACTCACAATGATTGGAGTAATAGAAAATCCTTTCAATTTTATTGGTCGGATGTAGAATCAATCAGTCATTTGTTACTTCCGGAATGTTTATCATAAGGAACTGTATCTTGGGGCATAATAAGGAATTTCCTTTTCGAGAAATGTTATCAGGATTTACCCGGTACCTGTGATTTATTGTTTTTAAACATTCGACCCGGGTGGATACAGTTCCAAGTAAGAATGTTTTAAATATCTTAATTCTTGGTAATGTTACCTTTTTTTGTTAATATTCTTTTTACCATCTACATCATAGATAAGGTTATCTGAAACATGTTGCAGAAGTCCTGAGTGGGTCGTAAATCTTATTGTAGACGTGGTTATCTTTGTACCTAGGTTTCTGTCCGCTGATATGTTGCTAGTCTCTAAGCGACCGGGGAGCACGTGTGTCGCCGCTGTCTGCCTTAGGCTACATAGTGCTGAATTTATTAGCTTCAGTGTACTAATCAGAGCGTTTGGGTAAGAGGGAGTTAAATACGTCATAGATGGATCGCATTCTGGCTGACAATCATTTAACATAGTAGTAAGTTTCTCCATATAATTTTTACTTTGCACATCAAATCAATATAATAATTGTACTAATAATAAAAAGTTCAGAATGCCGCTTTCAGTTAGTGTGTAAGTTTAAAGTGACGTGAAGTAATATGAATGGAGCCGTGTGAAAAAAGGCTGCAATTACTAATGAACTTATATAAACGAATCATTTTTGACGCTGATAAAATGATAAAATGACGGTGCTTTTTCTTCGTTTTCCAGAATTCTGCAGCTGTTGGGAAGGTTCAAGCACTACGAATGACACACAAAAAATAAATTACACAGCAAAAACAATTCATACGTGCACAAAAAAAAAAACTTCTTGCTATTGATTTTTCAATTTTAACTTCATATCTTAGTTATGTTTCTTTAAGTTACAATATAAGTTTCTTTATCTTCACAACACATTATCAGAAAAACGTATGCTTCTGTGTGGTTCAATTTACAAACATTCTATCTAACATTACATCTTTTAACTAATTAACATATTATAATCTGTTAATTAGTTGAAAAAAATGTAATGTTAGTAGAATGTTTATAAACCCCCTAATAATAAGAGAGCAGGCGATTTACAATGGAGAATCGTACACGGGGTCATCGCTACTAATTATGTTTTTAAGTAAAATTCAGAGTGATGTGAGCGATAAATGTGCCTTCTGTGGGGAGAGAGAGACTGTATTTCACTTATTCTTGTATTGTACACGACTGCAAACTCTGTTTGTATACTTTCAGAAAATATGTGAAAAAATTACTGTTTCTTTTAAGGATCAGAGATTTATTTGGGGCATGAAATATAACAAAACATCAAAATTAAAATTTCAACTTTTAAATGATTTACTTGGGCAAGCAAAGTTAGCCATTTTAAAAAGCCGTAATAATAAACAAGAGTAGTACGTTACCAGATGATGTACTGTTTATTTTCAAATTTTATGTAATTTCAAGAATTAAGCTGGAATTTACTTATTTTAAAACAATGTGTGCTATTGAAGAATTTAAAAAAGTGTGGGGAGTGAAGGGGGTGCTGTGCTCCATTGAGGAGGGGCAACTAAAAATGAATTTGGAATAACGAAGAAGAGCTGGTGAGCGATTGTTTTGTTAGAAGGATCAGACAGAGTACTGAATGCTAAATACAGACTTGTGTACTTAACTTAATGTGTGGGGACCGGGGAGTAGTGGAGGAGTAATGTCATTGTTATTTGTATTGAGAAATTGTTATTTGTATTGATGTTCATGTTTGCTATTATTGTGCAAAATAAAGTTTATATTAAAAAAAAATAAAACTAAGTAACAGATTATTCTGGTCTTACAAGCTGATTTTTGTAAGAATGTTGCGTTAGCTTATATGGGATAAAACAATCTTCCATTATCTATATAGCCACGTAGACGTTACATTCTAGCTAAGTAAACACTTATAGTGAATTTAACATTTATACAGTATTAACATTAACTTTCTAGCACTGGCCCTTACAGGGATAATAAGAAGAACCTGGCGTTAAGTCTAGTTCAACTGTCCTTATATGCACATTTTAATTAAGGGTAGCTAAATTGTATAATTATGTTCAAAAAAATATAAAAATGCCACATTTAAACTGTAACATTTTATGTAAGTTCTTATAGTGGAATTTTCACACACATACAACTGCTCATGTTGAGTCAATTTAGATTCACCAGTTAGCCTGGCTAACAAATCTTTATGATGTGTAAGATCATCTAAAAATCCAGAGAAGAGCCCGCAATAAGAAGTAAGGCAACACCATAACCACTGTGCACTGGATTAGATTTCAGAAGTGGATCAAATTTCATTTGTCAGGTACTTCATCAAGTTGGCCATTCTTCACTTCAACCATGTTGCATCGCTTTAGTTCAGTTTTTATTAAAGTAGGTGGCTCTGTCCACTGCTCGCTTCGCTCGCTAACTCCCAGGCAGGCGCTACGCACTACCCACTTCACTGCTCTGTTGCTCGAATATGGGGAAGCGGATGTACAATTTAAACAGATAGTTATTTTCATGAGAATTAGATAGATAGATATTTTATTAATCCCAAGGGGAAATTCACATACTCCAGCAGCAGCATACTGATAAAAATAAACAATATTAAATTAAAGAGTGATAAAAATGCATGTAAAAGCAGACAATAACTTTAAGTAATGTTAGCATTTACTCCCCCGGGTGGAATTAAAGAGTCACATAGTGTGGGGGAGGAACGATCTCCTCAGTCTGTCAGTGGAGCAAGACATTGACAAAAGTCTGTCACTGAAGGTACTCCTCTGCCTGGAGATGATCCTGTTCAGTGGATGCAGTGGATTCTCCATTATTGACAGGAGCCTGCTCAGTGCCCGTCACTCTGCCACGGATGTCAAACTGTCCAGCTCCGTGCCTACAATAGAGAATTGTTACATATGCATAATAGACCTATCTATTTTACATTGCAGTGAGTAATTAACCATAGTAAAAATAGTAAAATGTAATAAATTGAAAGAAAAGTATATTGCATGTTGCGTTGTACGTTTTTGTTCTGTTTTGTTTTGAAATAAACATGCAAATACTTTTTAAACATACACTTTTACTGTGAAACTTCAGTAAAAACAATATTTGGAATTAACTTTTCATCAATATCGCATTGAATTTTGATTCCGTGTTTGGAGTTACATCGTGACAATGCAACGTATAAGTGTCTTTGAGTGAATATCTTTTCTTTCTCTCTAATAAATAAGCTGACTTATTCGAATGTTTGTCCCTGTTATTTGTTAATTGTCATAGCAAAAGCTATTCTAATGGGAAACTGTAAACATTGTAATACGAAGATTTCCTTTGGTGTCTAATGTACTACATTACCTTTCTTGTTGCCTGTTAAAATTTTACATGTCAGAATTGTTCGAGCAATTTTGAATACAACTAATCTTGTCCTATTGCATATCCCATCACTCATACATAAATTACGCAATAACATTACAATACATCCTTCTTTCAACAGTAATTCGGCCGGTGGAAGACCGGATGGTGTCAAAGGTTGTAGATATTCTATGGGACATTGTAAGTTGAAGTTTTCATCATCACCACCAACTGTTTCAGCATAGTCTATTGATATGCATTTAACCAATTTGCCGTGTAATCTATTGACAATTTTCGCATTAATTCCTTTGACTTCATTGTTTCTTGGTGCTAGGATTGCCCATGTACTCATTTCTTCTGTTGATAACCCTTTGGGATGAAATTCTTCAATAAGATTTGGACATTATAAGTCTTCTTTTATTGGGAACTTAAAGTGAGGAAAACATAAAAATCTATAAGAGCTGAAAGCGGAGGAACTGTGTCTTACAAAACCATTCTCACGTGGGCGTGGGCCGTTATCCTGAAATGATTGAAAGGAGGGCAGGACTTGAAGAATTCTCTTGGCAATAGTCTCATCTCAAGATTTTCTTTTATAATATAGAGACTTTGTTTTCTTATCCTGGCTCAGTATGGACATTTTGTACACTGTTCATAGCAACACCTAGATAGTACCCAAATGTTAATACAAAAGTCACGGGCTGATGATTAGACACATTTTTGTTTTGGAGTCAGGATGTTAATATGAACTGAACAGGGAGTTGAAAAATAATTCAAAAAATTGGGTAATGGACCAAGCAGTGCTGAAATTCAGACCTCCAGCGTTTCTGTAACTACTGTCTTCTGTCAACAGGATTGTTAACATTAAGTTCACACATTTTGACATGTGGCTGTTTATAACACTCACATGTCCGTTATGCAAAATATTTTACAGCATGAGAGATGCAGTGATTGGCCCAAATAAGTTTTATTTTTCAGCATAGTCCCAGTGAACACTAATTCATTTGTTATAATGTTCAAGGTTTTAGTTTTTGGTTGTAAAACCACATTTTTGTAGCTGATGTCTTCATTTTTGTTTTGTTGTGTCCTGCAAAGTTTGCATTACAGGTTAAGCAGCCTAGGGGTAGCCAGATCGGGAGTATAGGGAGGGTGTGGCA
This sequence comes from Polypterus senegalus, assembly GCF_016835505.1. Lineage (NCBI taxonomy): Eukaryota > Metazoa > Chordata > Cladistia > Polypteriformes > Polypteridae > Polypterus > Polypterus senegalus. The sequence goes on from NC_053159.1 coordinate 160,568,482, forward strand.
TCCCTTGGAAACTACAGCTTCACAGACAAACATTTCACCCAATGCAGAATTAAGTGGAGGCATTGTCATGAAGCAAAAAAGCTTTCCTTCTGTTTTTTTTCTGAATGATTGCCACAAACACCAAATCGGTTCAGCGGAATATTGACTGGTCATGTTCACATGACCTTGCCAGCAGTGACTTGGGTGTTGATTTATTTTGATTTTCGAGAACACCACACTTCCATTGTTTTTAACTGTCATTTAGAAACAGGGTCATATTGGCGCATCCAAGTTTCAGTCTAATTATGAAACATTTCTCAAATTTCTTTGTTTGAATTCATTAGTTTATTTTAATTGCTTTATTTGAATTAATATTAATTTGGGATGCAGTGATGTTTTATTTCAGTTTAATATTCTGGGCATTCAACAAATGCAAACCGTGTTTAATTGTTCATTAAAAAGATGGCTCCAACTGACCCATAACTAACCTCAATAGTTTATACTTTATGAAATACAGTCACTCTTTTCTTCTGTTGTCAAGACTGAGAGAGGTCCTGCTGTCTTAGAATTATGCGGCCCATCTGTTAACGATGGTGCATGATGGTAACTGATTATTGTACACATTGTCCAGGTAAGAATGAATCTTCAAAGGCATGTTGTTCTGTTGCATTAGAAAATTCAGTCATAGCCTAATACTTCATTTTGCAGTTTTTTAGTTCCATGTTGACTTGGTTCAAAGCATGGACTATAACAGAAATGCTAGAAATGTGGCATTCACATATTTTATCAGACAGATTACTTACAAAATCAGAACTGTAGAATACTTCTTTGAGCTTGAAGCTCAATACTTTGTCTTGGATGTCTGTTGCCTTTTTAAGACACATACGTTCTCCAGGTTGCTTAGGGTTGAATGGTCTAACCAGGAAACCCCAGGCGTGTGGTGGAAGGCAACTCAGTTTACACCCACACTCACTTACACTGTGGCCATTATAAGCCATTCGTTATCCTAACCGTCCTACATTTGTGGATATCCAGAAAATGAACTTAATGTCACAACCTGTCTTACATACTTTACAAATACTGCTGTGGTTACTGTGGTCCTTGTAAAATGAGACTAGACTTTTTTTCTTCTTCTCTGTTATCATTTCCATAGTTTTAAATAGTATCCGTTTTTCTTTTTGTATTTTGAAATCAAGGAAGTTATGAAATTTCAGTATGTGACGTAGTGTGGTCAGATTATCTAGAAGTGATAAAAAAAGGTTCTGCCTTTTGTGATTGGCATCCTAAATGGATATTGTGGACTTGAGTAGGCCAAAGTATATATTTTTTATTGTTGAAAATTTAGGATGGTAATCTAAAAAAAACAAAAGCTCTGGGTTTTAAAAACATTTTGGCCATCAATATAGGCCTGATAAGTATTATAGTGAGCCTGTATGTGAGAATGGGTGAACTTTCTCTTTGAGTAGATGCTGAACGAGACAAGAATTCCACAATGTTGTGTATGCAGGAGATGAGTCTTTGATGCAGTTAGGAGCATTTTTAAATCAATCCTAAAATAAAGCAGATGCTAAAGAATTGCTAGGGTTATGTGCCCAGGTACAGCATTATGGAAATAAGGGGCAAAGAGTACATTAGGTAAGCTGACTTGCGTTTTCTACTCAGTATAATTATGTATTTTAGTACATTTTTGTTTATTATTGTACCGGAAAATGGTAATGTGCTTCATGGTCAGCAAGACACTGTACTACTTGTTGTTTTTCTTCAGATTGTTCTATGCGTTAATTATGCTGTTTTCCTCAGCTCTTAGTTAATACTGAAGGCATGTTGTTATAAATAGAGGAACTCATTTTAGTATATTGGTTAGTGTCTTTAAACTGGTAATCCTGATTTGCAGCAAATATGGATGAGAATGTGAATATGCCCTGGTGGTGTCCCTTTCAATGCTGCTTCCTGTGCAGTCCCCACAGATAGACTCTGGTTACTATAGCTATGCTTTGGAAATTTAATGGATGGGTGTTGTAGTGAGCCCGAACACAAACTTTGTTCCTAATTCTCTCTCTCTCTCTCTCTCTCTCTCTCTCTATCTCTCTATATATATATATATATATATATATATATATATATATATATATATATATATATATATATATATATATATAGATATATATATATAGTATTTTATATATATTGTATTATATATATATATATATATATATATATTAAAATGAATACACCTTGGTTTGGGGCAGCCACCTGTATACTTGAGTAAAGCTGAAATAATGGAGCTTTGGCAACACAGACATGTACTAATTGAGTTTCAAACAGAAACTGAGTAACAATGGAAGATGACTGGCTTTTACAACAAGTGACTTTCTTGGGGCTGGAACTAGAAGTGACGTTCTTGGTTCTTCTAGTTGCCTCCCATGCGCACATGTGTAACAATATATAATATATATATATATATATATATATATATATATATATTACAGTGTATATAATATAATATATTTTACTTTTTGACGATTATCTTCTATTTTTTTTCTGTCAGTTTTTGTACAGCAGTCAGTTAAGAAGTCACAGAACCTAGTATAATTATAATAGATGCCACAAATGAACAGCTTATTTAGATTCATTTTCTCCTGCATATGCTCATCATCAAGGGGTTGCTATTAGAGTACCTAGTAGTCATTATAAGAAAAAAAATTCAACTTGAGATAACTCTGCAGATCTATCATATCAATTTGCATAAAACATTCCAGATGTCTTAGAAATGTAAGGAACATTGTTGGATATTCCACGGACTGTAAGGAGAAACACACTGTCTAATTAAATATATCTGAAAATTCTCAATTAGCTGTTTCAAATTAAAATTGCTGTGTTAACAGACAAGTCTGTTTTTAACCTCAAGAGGTGGATTATAATAATATTTTATAACATTTTTATCTGTAATTAAAAGAATGATTTTATCCATCCATCCATTATCCATCCCGCTATATCATAACTACAGGGTCACAGGGGTCTGCTGGAGCCAATCCCAGCCAACACAGGGCGCAAAGCAGGAAACAAACCCCAGGCAGGTCACTAGCCCACCACAGGGCACACACACACACATTAGAGACAATTTAGGATCGCCAATGCACCTGTGGGAGGAAACCGGAGTACCTGGAGGAAACTGACACAGACACAGGGAGAACATGCAAACTCAACGCAGGGAGGACCCGGGAAGCAAACCCAGGTCTCCTAACTGCGAGGCAGCAGCGTTACCACTGTGCCACCGTGTTGCCCTGATTGATTTTAGAGAATGGAAAATGTTTTCATTCAGGCTAGTACTGTGGTGCAGTGGTAACACTGCTACCTTGCTATAAGGAGGTCTTGGTTTGCATCCCACGTCCTCCCTGCGTGGAGTTTGCATGTTCTCCCCATGTCAGTCCAGTCATGTTGGTTAGGTGGATTGGCAATGCTAATCTGGTCCAAGTGTGAGGTTGGGGTGTGTGTGTGTGTATATTCGCCCTGGGATGTACAGGCACCATCTCCATGGTGTGTTTCAGCCTTGCACCCTATGGTAGCTGGGATAGGCTCCAGTGTCCCCATTTTCTTCCTACCTTCTGTGTCCCAATTTCAGAGGTACTTGAGAGCAATTACTTTACTTTTCCACATTTTTAAATACATATATTGTTAAATGATTTTTTTTAGTTGTACTTGTCTTCAAAGTTTTAATAATATGCAGATGCCACACAGAGCCTAGCAAGAGTAAACCAGGTAGTACGTGAATTCAACAACAATGTTTTTCAAGGTTAGTTTGTACAAAAACACCAACCGGAAAAATGCAAGAAATTCTGGCTGATGCTGGAATTGCAGTATGTGTAGGGAGTTCCAACTTAAAACAGTTCTTTTCTTTTACAGTTGCAAACAGTTTTCAGCTTTGTTCTTGATGAAACATATATTAGTAATTATTACTGTTTAACTCACAAGATCACAAGATATAGAATACATGTATAAATATTTATAACATAAAATATACATATTTTAATGATTTTTTGAATTATATTTGTAAATGTTTAAATTGAATTGGTGACACGATGACACAGTGATTCAGGTCTCACAACTCTAAAGTCCTATCTTCTAATCCTTTATTTGTTTGAAATTTGTACATCTCCACAAATCTCTGTGGATTTTTTTAGACACTCCAGTTGTCTTTCATATTCAAAGAACTGTGTGTTAGGTGATTGAATATTCTGCTTTTGTTGGGTGAGAATGACTGTGGCACTGGTTTCTCAAAATGAACAATCTCCTGCCTTACATTCCCTCAAATTCAGGCTTGAGTCTGGTAAAACGAATAAAACAAAATTACTGAAAAGGCAAGATAAACTGCTTTAGGAAAAAGAAAACACAACATTCCCCCTTACCCAAAAACAGAGGAGGCAACCTTTTCTTAAAAAAGGAAGTTTATTTTACTTGCAGATTATTTTCTGCCTCATTTTACAGATGTATTTTCAACATACTGTATGTATGTCAGGAACATGTTAAAAATTGATTTTATTTTTCATTTAAGTTTTATTTTGCTACCTTATTCATGTTATTTTTTGTTATTGCTTTTATTGATACTGTCTTTTTTTTTGGGACATTCTCATATTGATTTTGTATCTGCATTTTCCTTGTATTTCCACAATTTGCTACAGTTAAAATCTTATGCAGAAAATGACAGCAGATCGGGTGCATTGCTAGCTGCATGTATAAATTTCAGTTAAAGAAAGTGTTTGTAAAAGACTTACTGAAAACAAAAAAAAACTAAAATGACTGGCATTGAAGACAACTTCATTTTATGATTAAAGAGCTTGATTTGCCTTCCTAACTTGTTTAATGATAAAGAAAGATTTTCAGTGTAATAACCCAAATAATAACTTGGTTCCATATATGCTTTGGTGAAGATTCTGTTTTAATACAAAATTAAGAAATAAAAATGAAAGAAAAACTGTTTAGTTGAAGGGTGTCTACATGAAGATTCATAACACACAAATAGGTTAACTGAATAACATATTATTTAAGAAGCAATATTTAATTATTATTTTTTATATCTTGCGACAAGACGTGATCTTTGGAAGAGAGATCTTTTGAAGAGAGACAGACAAACACTTTCATGTCCCACATGATGGGAAAGTCACGTCATACTTACAACCTTTGAAAGCAAGTCCTATGATACACATGCAAAGCAGGTTAGAGATAATGGAAGTAGGAAAATTCGAAAGTCTCAAACAAATGACAGCAAAGATCACATTAGCGTAAACAAATGGAAAATATTACTCGATGAAATAATGGAACAGCAAAAAGAGATCGCGTAGTGTTTGAGGATGTTTGGGGGACAAAAGAGACAAGGCAGTGAGATAAAAGGCCAGGTGCTGTACATGCTTTTAAATGGTTAAAGCGCCGCACAAAATGCAGATCACGCAGCCCGGCAGCAGCAGCAAGCCAGCAGCTGACCGAGCAAAGAGGAGGTAAAAAAAACAACTGTTATTTTTTTCCCATTGCATCACCGTTTAAGAGGGGTTTCAGAGGAGCAACTGCATGTCCTTGGAGTGCGTTCAGCCCACCTCTTCACAACGGCGCATACCGCTGGCGGGGGTGGGGGGAAGGGGAAGATGAGCGAAGTACAGATCATGTGGCACGGCAGCAGCTGATTGAGCAAAGAGGAGGTAAAAAGAAATATATTTTTTTCCCATTGTATCACCGTTTAAGAGGGTTTTTCAGAGGAGCGGCTGTGTCTCCTTAGGGTGCGTCCAGCCAACCTCTTCACAAAAGCATGTAGCACCTTTTTGAATGGGTTGGCGAGCGAAGAGAGCAGGGGACAAAGTCCCCTAGTTTTATAATAATATTATTTACAAGGTGATGTAAATGTTTTATAAAGTAAATGTCATTGCATTGTATTAAAACCAGGAGTCCCCCATAATATTTGCGGTGAGACATGTTAGTTAAATTATGGTGAATTCTGAATGAGTGCAGTGCTTTGAATTTTTTTTTTTTAATAAGAGCAATGATATTTTGTTCCACAACTTACAAATACTGATATTAATTGTTCATTGCTAATCTAGTATTACTTCTTAAAAAACATTACGTGCTTATATATATGTTATGAAGTCACTAGGAGCAGCCGAAAGAAGAAGAAGATGTGGACACCCTTCAAATAAAGGGTTACTGGGAAAATTATCACATTATCACAGTGCATGGTTAAGTAATCTCTAAAAAAGCCAGCACTTCAAATGCATCAGTGCATGTGAATTCAATCAAGATAAAATCGATATCGAATCAGGACATTGTGAATCAAAATCAAATCGAATTGGGACATCTGTTCTGATACCTAGGACTAGTGGGCACTCCATCTCTTGGTCTAAAATTAAAGTCTCACAAGATACAGCATCCCTTATAGGTATCTGAGGTTCATCAGGAAAATCACTCAAGATACGTCACTACAGCTTTGAGATGCTTTACTACAAAGTAGTGTTGAAGCTAAACTGTTTATATATGAACAATTATTCACATAGTCCCAACTATAAGAACATTAGACTTAATTTAAAGATGTATAATCTTTACTTTTTAGCTCCAATTTATATTTTGCCCTGAATCATTTCCTAAAAAAAAAACACTTGGATTGTGAGTGTAAAAATACTGTAAGTTGCGGCCAAGATATTTTCCTTAACAGTTGCCTAGGCAGTTTTAGTTTTAGAACGTCTTAGAATACAGTAAGATGCACTGCAATTAATGTGGCAACCATTATTCTTAATAAGTTGGCCATTTCCAGAAATCACCTAATGATTCTAAAAGGCAATGCTTTTATGTGCAGCCCTTGTCTTAAATTAGCATTTTAAAGAATGCCGTCTACTGTAAACTACATCTGCTTTATTTAATATTAAGAGACAAAGTTAAGTTCAAAATTAAATTCGTACATTTATTTAAGCTTTTGATTTGGTTTGGTTTGAAGCATTTAATACGTCTCACTATTAAGGGTGATTATGCTTAGTACCAGTGTGCAAAATTAAAGCCCCAGAGGCTACTAGACACTTCATTGTCAATAAATCAGTCCAGATAACCAAGTGTCAGATTTTCTGTCCTAGTTATTATACATTTTAGTTGCAGTGTTGTGTTTTCATAGCTAGAGATTCTGATAATATGATCTGTGAGCACTTGATTTTCCTAATGAATCAATGATCCAGATATCAGTGGTCTAACTTTTGATGTCGAAATTTTATTTAGTTACTCTGTAGCTGCAGTAACGTGGTGTTTCTAATGTGTACCTCTGTTTACTGACTTCAGGATGGGTGAGTCTGAATCTGACTAATAAATAGCTGGATTCATGTGTGAGATTTAATTGCTAGTGACATATTTATTTTTTTATTTTAATTTAATATATTTGGTGGCATATAACTAATATTTGTTGTATTAGACTTGTATGAGATAAAACTAGAAACTTTGAGACAAGATAAAGGTAATTCTCACAATGAATATATAATTTTTGATTCAGCAAAATCTGATTGAAAGTTTTAAACACTTACCGTATATGCTGCAATAAACACCGAGTTTCTTATTGTCGCGGGTCTCGAAAAAGCGCCGGGCTTCAGAGGGGATGCGGCCAAATAGTAGCCGGTTTCTAACAGTAACTGGGTCTTTGATATTTGCCTACTAGCGTACATTGTAAGCGTCTGTATCTTTACAGACGTGTGTAATACATGTGCATGTCAGCACATTGCATATATAAGAAATACGGATATACCGGTTTCTAAAAGTGCTTCATTTTCATGCTGGCTTGACCTAAATACGGTGTTTATACGGTAATACCGTACGGTAGTGATAAACAGAGAGTGGTACAAATGTGTTTTGCTATGAAGAGTTTTTGCGAAGATTCATCACTTTTAACCAGCTGCACATTCCTTATCATTTTCACTGTCAACGAGATTAGCCTAGGTCGTCAGACCCGGGGTGCATTTACTTATTTTGGACCTGTGAGGCAATGGATTATGAAATCTACCCTTTGAGCAGAGAGGGGAGTAACAAAGAAAAACCTGTCGTCTTCATATCCACTAAAATGGAATTTTCTTGTCATTTTAATCCTTTTCATGTGATTTCTTCACCAGCGATATGAGGTGCCCTTGTTATATTTCTGAAGTGCGAAGCAAAGAGACCACTCTGGAGCACCCTTCCACTTTGGTATTTTGAGAAACTGTACAACATTCCTGTCTCGTTTTGGAAGAAGTAGTGCATGAGGACGATGCTGGTAGTGGGTCAGCAGAGCTTACCATAGCAGGTTTTTCACCTATACGGTCGTGTCGATCTACGGTACATTGCCTTCCAAAATGCCGCCAAAATGGTCATTTGACCTTGCCTTTAAGATTTGTGTGGTGGAATACGGGAAAGAAACTTCTTGTGAAGCGGCCGCTCGTCATTATGGTGTTGATCCAAAAAGAATTAGAGAGTGGAAAAAACAATATGAGAGTCTTGTGTCTGTGAAAGTTACAAAGCTGCAAGCAGAGAGCGGTTAGAAGGAGGAGGAACCAAGAAAGTTAGTGAAGAACTTGAAGATTGTGTGTTGTCCTGGATTCTCGAGCAGCAGCGAAAATCCATTAGCATTTGCAGATAGATGATTCATGAATGAGCTAAACTGATTTTCAATACCGAGGTCGATGAACAATCCAAGAGAATGGAGACTTTTGTTGCGAGTCCTGGCTGGTTGCAAAAATTTATGGAGCGTAATTCGCTATCTCTCAGACGAAAAACAACTGTGGCTCAAAAAGATCCAGATAAACTGATTGACAAAGTTGTTTCTTTTGTGATATCGATTTCTCAGTTGCAGATGACCAAAGGTATCCGAGAATGCAACATTATTGGAATGGATGAGACATCAGTTTGGTTTGACATGCAGGGTGAGACAACTGTTCATCCCAGCGAAGCTAAAACAGTCTCTGTCAAAACTACTGGCCATGAGAAAGATCATTTTATGTTAGTTCTTGCGACCAAGTGTGATGGAACCAAGATGAAGCCGTTCATCGTATTTAGACGTGGAATACAAGAAGTGACTAAGTTGCAGCAAGATGTTCAACTTCAAGGAGCCGTCGTAACATGTTCAGAAAAAGGATGGATGAATGAAGATCTCACAATCCAATGGCTGCAAGAAGTTTGTGGAAAATTTTCATTCCACAAGAGACTTCTGGTTTGGGACTCTTATCGTTGCCATATCAGTGCAAACATTAAACGGGAGCTCAAAAAGTACAACATGGACACAGCAGTTGTTCCAGGAGGTTGCACAAAATATGTGCAGCCAGCAGATGTTTCATGGAACAAATCTTTCAAGGACAAGATCAGAGCATTCTATGAAAATTGGATGACAGGTGACAATGACAAATAACTCACACGAGACGAAAATTTGCGAGCACCTTCACGATGTCTGATGGTGACATGGATCATGTCTGCATGGGATGAAATCTCAAATGAAATGATTTGGGAATCTTTCAAAAATTGTGGCATCACCAATTCTACTGACGGCAGTGAGGATTCATTAATTCATTACCTCAAAGAAAATCAGCCGTGTTTTGAAGGAAGAGAGAAATTGTCAGCGGCAAGAATTCAAAGTGTCGTGACAAACCTGGAAGAAGAGGAAGACGATAGTGAACTGGACAACAACGAAGCCGTCATTGCAGATTCGGAAGACGAATAGCAGCGTAAGGTACAGAAAGACATTGCCATTTATCTTTAACAGTCTTATGCAGCAGCAGAAATTCAAATAAAGTAGCTGTTTGTAATATTAGCCGATATTTTTGTGTACCTACCTGTACCGACACGCACAAAAGAATATTGCGTTCTGAAGGTTTTTGTTAATAATGGCCGGTCTCTAATAGCAGCCAGTCTCTATTAAGTGCCGGGAGCCAAGGCTAGTTTTGCAAATAAACGCCGGGGGGTTTTATTGGAGCATATACAGTATGCAAGGTGCTGCAATTGCCAATTACAATTTCATAAATGATTTAGCACACTATGATGTAACTAAGAAATCAGTAATATTTACTTTAACAGGTCATTGTAATACAACAATGTGATCAAGTACTACTGGGAATTACTAGGTGCTAGAGCTTTTTCTGTTTTTTTAAATCTCACCTTGAGATAAGAACAGAGCAGGATATCAATTCTCTATTAGCTAATTTAATTCATTGTCTTCAAGGGTGGCTCACATCTTGCAGTAATGGACCTGGAAGAAACTTATTCTATAAAAATCAGTAACAGAAAAAAATAAATCATTCTAAAACATTGGTGAAGCTGTTATACTCAAACTGAGAATACTTTGTCACTTATTTCTTTGGTTTGTAGTTTTTTTGCCAACCCCTCTCTGCCATTCTTGTCTGATTATGTAGTTGTTTGAATTTATGGAGAAATTAGAGGAGACAATGGGGAATAAACGATTCCCTGTTTCTAATTACAACCTTTCACTTCAATGCATGGAAAATATTAGATTTCTTTACTACATGGCAGCCATTTTACACCCAAGATAACACCAAGAAGGCATAATAAATGGAATGAAGTTGTGTCTTATGTAATAATAATATTTAACGGGAAGATGAAGATAGGGAGGAAATTAAAGTTTGGTAAAGTAAGAGGTGTGTTGGTTAGCCCACTTCTCCTCCCATGAAGCACCAAGCTCTCTCTCTTTCATGATCCTTGATTATCTTCTTCCCACATTTCAAGAGACACAAAATGTGGAGGTGATTCACCTTGGACTTTCACAGCAAACAAAAAACAAATAAAGAGTGCCTATCAAACATTTAACTAGTTTTATAGAGCAAAAAAATAAAGCAATACAAGCTGAAAAAGGATAGTGGGCATAAATGAAGAAACAGAAGCACTAAGTGACTACCAGTAAAGAAATTTAAGCACAGGCTTCACTGGTATGCATGGACAGAGTGCTCTAAAGAAAGTACCAAATAAGATAGTAGGAGACAGGGTATGGCAATACCAAAAGGAACAGTCTGAGTAATATCATTTAAAAAATGAAGCCCCAAACTCTTCTCCTATCTCCAGACTAAATGTTCTCTTGGCAATGAGGTGGCTTTATATGTAGTCTGAGGATAGTGTCAAGAAATGGCTTTAGTTTAGGGATTCCCACTTTTGCTTCAGGAACACTAGGCTAGAACTACATTTAGAAGCTCCTTGCGACCCTGAACTATAACCTTCTTTTATTCTTTTAATAACTAGGGGGCTCTGCCCACTGCTCGGTTTGCTCGCCAACCCCTGGTAGGGCTCTATGCAGTAGTCAGTTCACGGCTCTGCCACCCACGTATGGGGAAGCAGATGTACAATTTAAACAGATTGTTATTTTCAATTGTTACGTACAGTGCATCCGGAAAGTATTCACAGCGCATCATTTTTTCCACATTTTGTTATGTTACAGCCTTATTCCAAAATTGATTAAATTCATTTTTTTCCACAGAATTCTACACATAACACTGCATAATGACAACGTGAAAAAGTTTCAGGTTTTTGCAAATTTATTAAAAATAAAAAAAGTGAGAAATCACATGCTTTCACCATAAAAGAGCCGGAAAAGTAATTGGAAAAATAAAAATGAATAATGATTGCAAATACACTGAAGAGAATGATCATTCTATGCATATATAGGGTATTGGGAGTAGAACTAAATTGACACTATGCAAAAACAAAATCAAAAAAGTGGATTTTAAAAGTGACTAAAAATGTTCCACTATTTATAGTGCGTAACAGCAAAAGGTTGCCTCAAAACTTTCTTTATACTTGGCTCCTGAAGTAATAAGCAGACCACTATTAGAAGATCTAAAGTTGCGACTTAGAATGTGCTGGTGCAGGCATTCCAAAATATAGGAAGGGGCAAGATTACTCAAGGCTTTTTGTACCATTAGCAGTAACGTAAACCGTCTATTGGATACAGGTAACAAATGTAACAACAAACAGGTGAGATGTGCTCAGATTTTTTTTTCTGGTTAAGATTCTTGCTGCTGCATTCTAAACTAACTGAAACTGTTTGATGTGTTTCTTAGGTATTCCATTTAGATTTGCATTACATTCATTTAATCATCTAAAAATAACAGTGTGAATTAACTACCGAGCATCTTGCAATGTCTAGGATGTGTAAGTTTTGCAATACTTACTAAATAGAAAAATACAGATCTAGTAATATGGCTAATGTGTAATTTAAAGAGTCCATTATTACACCTAGAATTTTTTCTTCAGCCTTGACTATTAATGCTTAGGGATCATGTTTATTTCTAATACCCTCATTATTTCCATTTTTACTAAGATGGCTAAGATTTCTGTTTTTTTCTGTATTTAGTTTGAGGAAATGATTACTGATCCTTGCAGAAATGCAAGTAAGACATTGAATTAGAGAACCCAGAGAGTCAAAGTCATAGATTTAGGTAGGCAAAGCTGCTTGTCATCTACGTAACTGTAGTAGTTCACTTTGTGTTTTGAGATAATCTGGCCTAATAGTAGAATTTAGATTGAAAATAACATTGGGTCTAGAACAGATTCTTATTTTAGGCTATATACAACAATACAATTTATTTTTGTATAGCCCAATATCACACAAGAAATGCTACAATGGGCTTTAATAGACCCTGCTTTTTCACCCCAGCCTTGATTCTCTAAGAAGACAAAGAAAAACTCCCTCCAAAAAAAAACCCTTGTAGGGAAAAAAATAGAAGAAAACTTGGGAAAGGCAGTTCAAAGAGAGACCCCTTTCCAGGGAGGTTGGGCGTGCAGTGGGTGTCAAAAAAAAGGGAGTAAATATAATACAATGCACAGAACAGAACACAAGTAATCCTCAGTACAATATAATAGTGAAATACAAATATTACAAGTACAGAACTGAATTCAATAGTACAGTAGATATTACATAATACAATTTGGATTTGTTCAGAGTCCTGAAGACCTCGGCCATTAAGTTGCCTCCCCCTATTGGCCATTCCACAGCTGAGTCAGTGCTGGGCCAGCCAATCTGATGAAAGGACCCCTCTACTTGCGATCCTCAGAGATGACTTTACCTTAGTTAGGCAGGACAACTTGGCAGGTGGGCAGTGGCACCAAGTGCCACATTTGAGTACCAAGAAGAGAACCAGAGTAGGTAAGGGTTAGCAACAAATTATAACTATCATATTACTTATGTTTTAGGCCTAATGACCAAGAACAGAGATGCAGTCTGTACAGTTAATCAGCAGCTCTAGTCAGGATATGCTAAACTGAAGTAGTGAGTCTTCAGCCGGGATTTGAAAGATGAGCATCTCTTATAGTAGCAGTCAGACCATTCCACAGTTTAGTGGCCCTGTAACTAAAAGCTCAACCTCCCACTGTTATTTTATTTATCCTTGCAATCATAAACAGACCAGCATCTTGACATCTTAATGTGCACTCTGGTTCGTAAGTCATGATAAGTTCAGGCAAGCAAACTGGACCTTGTCCATTTAAGGCTTTATATTTTAAAAGGAGGATTTTGATATCTGCCCTAAACTTAACCTGGAGCCAGGGTAGGGATATAAGAACTGGAGTTATATGTTTATATTTTCTTGTTTTTGTAATGATTCTTGCAGCAGCATCTTGGATTAACTGGAAGCTGTATAAAGAACAATGTGAACATCCAGTGAACACCACATTGCAGTAGTCAATTCTATTAGAAATAAATGCATGAATGAATTTCTCAGAATCCTGCTTATATAGAAAACTCCTTACTTTCTCAACATTTTATACACAATATTGTGGATCCCTGAACTACAATCACCTCAGCTGACAAAGAATTTTCCACCTTGTTAAATAAGACTTAAACCAATTTAAGAAACTACCAAAGAACTTATTTTTGTGTAATTTTTATGGGTTATTATTTACTAGCAAAATATACTCGCTTCGCAGCGGAGAAGTAGTGTGTTAAAGAAGTAAATAAAAAGAAAAGGAAACATTTTGAAAATAACGTAACATGATTGTCAAAGTAATTGTTTTGTGTATTTGACCGCAGAATCACAAAGTTGTTTTCGTCAAGCTGCATCAGAAAATGTACTACGACGTCTGACATGCCTCCTTTTTAGTGTTTTCTCATAGCTTGGATTGTTGCTGTTATAATCGGTTTGAATCTACATATAGTGTGTGTGTATATATATATATATATACATATATACATATATATCTTCATATATATACATATATGCATATCAACATATACACATATATATATATATATATATAAAAATATATATACAGTGGTGTGAAAAACTATTTGCCCCCTTCCTGATTTCTTATTCTTTTGCATGTTTGTCACACAAAATGTTTCTGATCATCAAACACATTTAACCATTACTCAAATATAACACAAGTAAACACAAAATGCAGTTTTTAAATGATGGTTTTTATTATTTAGGGAGAAAAAATCCAAACCTACATGGCCCTGTGTGAAAAGTAATTGCCCCTGAACCTAATAACTGGTTGGGCCACCCTTAGCAGCAATAACTGCAATCAAGCGCTTATGATAACTTGCAATGAGTCTTTACAGCGTTCTGGAGGAATTTTGGCCCACTCATCTTTGCAGAATTGTTGTAATTCAGCTTTATTTGAGGGTTTTCTAGCATGAACCGCCTTTTTAAGGTCATGTCATAGCATCTCAATTGGATTCAGGTCAGGACTTTGACTAGGCCACTCCAAAGTCTTCATTTTGTTTTTCTTCAACCATTCAGAAGTGGATTTGCTGGTGTGTTTTGGGTCATTGTCCTGTTGCAGCACCCAAGATCACTTCAGCTTGAGTTGATGAACAGATGGCCGGACATTCTCCTTCAGGATTTTTTGGTAGACGGTAGAATTCATGGTTCCATCTATCAAAGCAAGCCTTCCAGGTCCTGAAGCAGCAAAACAACCCCAGACCATCACACTACCACCACCATATTTTACTGTTGGTATGATGTTCTTTTTCTGAAATGCTGTGTTCCTTTTACACCAGATGTAACGGGACATTTGCCTTCCAAAAAGTTCAACTTTTGTTTCATCAGTCCACAAGGTATTTTCCCAAAAGTCTTGGCAATCATTGAGATGTTTCTTAGCAAAAAGTTTCTTAGCAAAATTGAGACAAGCCCTAATGTTCTTTTTGCTTAACAGTGGTTTGCGTCTTGGAAATCTGCCATGCAGGCCGCTTTTGCCCAGTCTCTTTCTTATGGTGGAGTCGTGAACACTGACCTTAATTGAGGCAAGTGAGGCCTGCAGTTCTTTAGATGTTGTCCTGGGGTCTTTTGTGATCTCTCGGATGAGTCGT